>NC_092342.1:350372000-350679000 GCF_046630445.1 Rutidosis leptorrhynchoides | reverse complement strand
AAAGTACTAATGTTTGAATGCAAAATAAAGTAGTTCATGCGATAACAACTCTAAGCAGCGGGTGTCTACAGCACGACTAGTACACAGCGGAAGCTAACCTCAAGCACCTGAGAAAAACATGCTTTAAAACGTCAACAAAAGGTTGGTGAGCTATAGTTTAAGTGTAACAGTATGTAAGGTAGGCCACGAGATTTCAGTGCTACAAAGAGCGTTTCAAAATAGTATGATAAAGTATATATTAACCGTGGGCACTTGGTAACTAACTTAACGTTTATACCCCCCTGAAAGTACACTTGGCAAGTGCGTATGTCTACGAAGTATTAAACACTCGTTAAATGCTAGCGCGACTAGCCCGAGTGGGGATGTCAAACCCTATGGATCCATATCTAAGATTCGCGTTCACCGGTTCAAAAACCAATGACTAAACGTTACCGAGCTAAAGGGAATCTTTATGCCGTTGTATAACCCACACATATATATAGTTTATGTACTCGTGCCTAGTATGTAAAATGTAAAATGCGCATGTATTCTCAGTTCCCAAAATAGTTAAAGTAAAAAGGGATGCTATAACTCACAATGATAAAGTAGCGGTAAAGTATGACTCGGAAAGTAAGCAAGTAATGAAGGTCGTCCAAATGGGTCCTCAACCTAAGTCAAATAGTACTAAGTCAGTAAATCGTCCGAAAAAGTTTAAAAGTATGTAAATAAGGTCTTAAGGGTCATCATCATTCATCATCAAACAAAAGGCGTAAAGTAAGTTTCGTTCATGAAAGTAGTTTAAACAAAGGCTGACTTCAGTCAGTCACCACGGCCTCTACCCTTATTGAATTAAGGTGAGACCAGTGGCCATGGCTCCGCATATGAGTCCTTTAAGTGTGGTAAAATTTACAGAAGCAAACTCGTCTTCGTTTGACCGTGGTGATGGTCTAAGTGCGAGTAGGTCAGAAATTTCTGCACAACGTTAAAAGGACATAGTGACGATCGGAGGGCCATAAATCCTAAACCGTAACTCGGATTAAGACGAGTCCTATATGAAAAGTTATCTACTCGAAAAGATATATCTGAAAATCATGGTTACAGTAGCCCAGGTGTACTGGTATGTTACAGAAACCAGAAAACAGTAGGTAGAAGACAGAATGCAGTAAAATAATGGGTTCCGGTGAGTTTGGTGCTTGATGTTCATCATGGTTCTCATCCTTGATGCCTATAGCTTCAAGCGTACAACTCATGATGTGTTTGCATCATCTTAACCAAGGTTTCACCATCATAACTGTAACATCCCGCGTTTTTCCGTTAAATTTATTTTTAACACCGTCTTTTTTTTTAAATAATATCTTTCGCTATTTAAATTCCCAATTTCCGTTGACTAACGTTTATAATCTTCTCGTTATTTAATTATAACATCACTCGTCTACTCGAGCATTTTTAAAATATTCATTTGGTTAAATCCCGCACCCGCTTCTAAACTCGAGGGACTAAAATTGACACGGGGCAAACTAGTTGACTAGGTCAACTAGTCCACCCCAATCACCACCATTTCCATCATCTCCCTCTCTCTCTCTTTCTTTCTTTTTTTCTCTCAAGAACACAAACATAATTCATCATCTAAATTCGGATCGGGAAGCAAACTTCAAAACAAATTACATATTCGTGATCCTCTCATCATCCTCTTCGATTTGGTACCAATTTCATCCATTTTGGGTAACATTTCTAAAACACTAAATTTCTCTAAATTCGTTTTATATACTTGAAATTGTGTTAGTTAGTGTCTATGGCTCGTGTGTAACATGAATATATGTTTTGTTTGCTCGATTTGTGGTTTGGAGTAACTAGTTTGAGTTTTTGAAATGGGTTTGCTTAATCCTTGATTTTGGATGAGTTAATGTTGTTAGATTGTTAAAGTTCATGTTATAATTGTGTTACTAGTATCATTAGCCACATTTGGATGTGTAGGTTGATTAAGAAAACTTCAAAAACCCGATTAATGATTTTGTGATGTTTGACTAGGGTTTGATAGTTCTTGACATGAACTTTTGGATGCTTAAATGCCATGGAATGTTAATTGTTAGTGTTTAGTTGTAATGTATGCCTCATTACCTTCAAAACGGCATATCATATGTGAGAATTGGATTCCCGAAACTCAAAATGCATTGATGAACTTGAAACTTTGAAAATGGACTTTTAAACGATCACTTGACGAGAAATCGGTTATGGAAAATGTTGTTTTTGTTTGATGAAACATGTTTAGTTGTGTTCCTTGTCAAAAGAGCTTTCCAACGGTATAAGATACGCTTCCTAATTGTTTACGGTTTGAGTTTTGCGTTTGTTTGAAATTTTACCAAGCCTTGAACAAGTGAAACAGGCCAGGGACCAGGCCATGGCCATTGTCGCGCCGCGGAGCAATTTGTCGCGCCGTGGCCCAAAGGGTGATTTTAGAACATGTTTTTCAGGCTTTCTGACCTTCAACATAGGCATTTGTCGCGCCGCGGAGCAATTTGTCGCGCCGTGACAATTGCCTGTTTCATCCGAACTTCAGCAAACTTGTTTTGGCCATAACTTTTTGACCGTAACTCCGTTTTCGATGAATCAAATATCGTTGGAAACGTAATAAGATTTCCTTTCTAATGGTAAGGTTTTGAAATGTCAACTCAAACTTTATTACAATCGTTCTAACATGCTTTTATACTTGATTCTTGCATGAAACTTGACAACGTGATTCACATGCTATACTATTCGAGTCGTAACGAGCCATAGGACTAATTGAACACATTTCACCCGACCTTGTGTCGTAACCAGTTAATTGATACAATTTACTTGTTTAGGTCAAGACTAAGCAACTTTCATGCACACGTTTACTTTGTGAAGTACTTTTATACTCGTGCACTCGAGGTGAGATCATAGTCCCACCTTTTCAACAACTTTTTATACTTTTAAATTGTGGGTTGAGAAACATATACTTTGTTACATTTTGTACTACTTACTTTTATACTTTGAACACAAGTACAAGGAAAACAAACATTCTACAGCGAGTTTAGAACAAAAATCCTCAATTCGATTATCATTAGTTACACTTGCCGGGTGTAAGCGAGAACTTATGTTATATGGCCATATGGGTTGACAACCCTCATCTTTGACGGTTCGCTACCGTCTACGGATGAAATATATTTTCGAGAATCAGTGTTTGTTCTAGCACTAAGTGATGGGGTATACAATGGAAGGAATGTTAAGCTTTGATAATTGGGTGCTCGCGAACCAACTTTTGGAATGCAACTTTTGGATGATCAATTTATGGAAATACTAAATCTTGTGGTTCAAAATATAACATTTACTAATACACCTATGATTTCACCAACGTTTTTCGTTGACAGTTTTCTATATGTTTCTCAGGTTCATACATGGCTATTTGATACATGCTTCCGCGTACATACATACTTGCTTGGGGTCAAGCATACATGCATACACTCTGATTTCTTGCTTGGAGTCAAGCATACATACATGCATACGCTAGTGATAGCACTTTTGGATTCAAACATATTGTTTACATACTTACGCTATTTATAGCAATTGTGGTTTCAAACTAATTATGTCGCAAGTTATTTCATTCATACTTTATAACTTTGTAAACTTAAACTTATTGTCGATCCGTTTGTTAAACTAAACTTTGTACCTTTCAAATGAACGCGACATAATTTTGGTCAAACGAGTCTCATATAGGGACTATGACCACGCAACGGGACCTAAGTAGCGGCGCCGTCAATGACGATTTGGTCGGGTCGTTACAGATGGTATCAGAGCGTTGGTTGTAGGGAACTAGGATGTGCATTAGTGTGTCTGACAGAGTCGTTAGGACGCATTAGTGAATCTAGACTACAACCGGATAGTTAGCCATTGCATTCTGACATACATTTGCTATAGATAGCACTTACTTGACTACTTGTGCATTATACTTGAATCATTCTTAATCAAACTTTTTAATGGTACCCAACCTTCATCATACGAACTCGTATTCCGCCACTTTTTGGTAACACACGTGAATTCAAGGTTCATACGCGTACGGATGACCACGACTTCGTTAGTCACTCTAGTTCGGGAATTCTGACTCCTTGGTTGTTATCCACCCCGTCTCAGCTTACTATCCACAAGTGTTGTAAAGTTACCACCACCACTCTAGATGAGTATCGTCATCACTGTTTATCACTACGGTTGCGTACTACTTGTTATCATGACTCGTTACTCTTTTCATATCTAAATACATTATTGTCTGACTCGAACCGCATTGACGTGAACAATCATTTATACACTTCCCTCGGGGAACGCTTCCTTAGAGTTGCAGAAATTCTTTCGATTTAATACGAGTCACGTTTGAGACGTCGTTACATTTTGTTCATTTTAGATTTTCGCGATGACACGAACTTGAATCTATGGAGTGATGTGGGAATGGAGGTATGAGTTAGCATAATATAACTACACTCGATCAACGTAGTTATATTACGGTAAGACATACCAAAGTTCTAGTGACGCGTGATGGTGGTTAGACTCGATCAACCTAAACACCACCATGTGCCATGTACATGACTTCATCCGTTCAGGTTTGGACATCCGAAAACTCCGAGAATATTTATAACAACCATACCGGGGACACACCTTCAATTATTGTCAAATTATATTTATGCTTCCGAATGAATTACCGATTCCATTCGACTTCAACCGTATGTCACACGGGTATACTAGCTCGTCCTCGCACAGTCTTATTGACTAACTACAACTTACTCGTTATGCTCACATCGGGGCGGAAACTTCTTTTGCATCACCCTCGTACTTCCGGTTCAGGAGGTCCTTATTCTAAATTCCCAATGGAGAGAGACTCTCCACGTTATACTAGTATTCACCTCGAGGGTGAATAGTTCCGACGAACGTTTTTCTTTCAGAAACCGAGGAGAACTTGCCCCGACGAACGTTTTTGGAAACCGATAAATCTTCCGCGACGCGAATTTTCTTGAGAAACTTGTCCTAGCTAACGATTTCAATTCCTAGCAAACTTGTTCAATATGCCTTAGGGAAATATACCCCGTTTCGGATCGAGATCCTCGTTTCACTTCTAGATTTTGGAGTGCCTTACAAAAAGCCTCGGGACCGCGTTTAGACATGAGTACCGCGTACCATCCACAACCCGACGGACCGAACAAACATACGATTTAAGTCTTGAAAACCATAATACGAATTTGTATTACCAACTTCAAATTTACTTGAGAAAAGTATTTTCCTTAACCGAATCCTCATACTACAATGATTTTCATTCGATTCTTAACGTCACACCTTTTGAAACCACATATGACTGGAAACGTCATTCTCTTTTGTCGAACAAAGTAAACGATGATCAATTCACCGGGGCCGAGGTTATTCATGAGCGACCGAGAAAACTTATCCATATCCAAGAAAGACCCAACACGACTCGTTGTCGCCAAATGAGCTACGCCGATTTAGACGTAAACATTTCAAATTCCACGTGGGAAATCCGCATCACGTTAAGAGTCGCACCTTGGAAAGGTGCAATCCGTTTCGGGAAAACGTAGGAAGCTAAATCCGCGATATTTTGACCCTTTAAATTCTTGGGGTGTTTTGGACCCGTCGCTAGCCGTTTAGACTTTTCCGACTCATTTTGAGTCTCCGTTTATCCTACATTCGATGTATCAACTCAAAGACGTGTTTTGCGAAACGAGAACTTGTTATCTCCTTTGATGAACTCACTATCGACGATAACCCTCACTTCCTAGGCGGACCGGTTGAAACCATAAATCGTGAAGCCAAACCTTAAAACAACATATGATCCCGATAGTCAAAATTCGTTGAAATACCCTAGAACGTACTTCTCCCTCATTCGTAGAATTGGCAACACAAAATCTCGAGGAAGATTCAACAACTACTACTTCCAACTAAATTTCGGGACGAAATTTCTTTTGAGGTGTGGATAATGTAACATCCCGCGTTTTTCCGTTAAATTTATTTTTAACACCGTCTTTTTTTTTAAATAATATCTTTCGCTATTTAAATTCCCAATTTCCGTTGACTAACGTTTATAATCTTCTCGTTATTTAATTATAACATCACTCGTCTACTCGAGCGTTTTTAAAATATTCGTTTGGTTAAATCCCGCACCCGCTTCTAAACTCGAGGGACTAAAATTGACACGGGGCAAACTAGTTGACTAGGTCAACTAGTCCACCCCAATCACCTCCATTTCCATCATCTCCCTCTCTCTCTCTTTCTTTCTTTTTTTCTCTCAAGAACACAAACATAATTCATCATCTAAATTCGGATCGGGAAGCAAACTTCAAAACAAATTACATATTCGTGATCCTCTCATCATCCTCTTCGATTTGGTACCAATTTCATCCATTTTGGGTAACATTTCTAAAACACTAAATTTCTCTAAATTCGTTTTATATACTTGAAATTGTGTTAGTTAGTGTCTATGGCTCGTGTGTAACATGAATATATGTTTTGTTTGCTCGATTTGTGGTTTGGAGTAACTAGTTTGAGTTTTTGAAATGGGTTTGCTTAATCCTTGATTTTGGATGAGTTAATGTTGTTAGATTGTTAAAGTGCATGTTATAATTGTGTTACTAGTATCATTAGCCACATTTGGATGTGTAGGTTGATTAAGAAAACTTCAAAAACCCGATTAATGATTTTGTGATGTTTGACTAGGGTTTGATAGTTCTTAACATGAACTTTTGGATGCTTAAATGCCATGGAATGTTAATTGTTAGTGTTTAGTTGTAATGTATGCCTCATTACCTTCAAAACGGCATATCATATGTGAGAATTGGATTCCCGAAACTCAAAATGCATTGATGAACTTGAAACTTTGAAAATGGACTTTTAAACGATCACTTGACGAGAAATCGGTTATGGAAAATGTTGTTTTTGTTTGATGAAACATGTTTAGTTGTGTTCCTTGTCAAAAGAGCTTTCCAACGGTATAAGATACGCTTCCTAATTGTTTACGGTTTGAGTTTTGCGTTTGTTTGAAATTTTACCAAGCCTTGAACAAGTGAAACAGGCCAGGGACCAGGCCACGGCCATTGTCGCGCCGCGGAGCAATTTGTCGCGCCGTGGCCCAAAGGGTGATTTTAGAACATGTTTTTCAGGCTTTCTGACCTTCAACATAGGCATTTGTCGCGCCGCGGAGCAATTTGTCGCGCCGTGACAATTGCCTGTTTCATCCGAACTTCAGCAAACTTGTTTTGGCCATAACTTTTTGACCGTAACTCCGTTTTCGATGAATCAAATATCGTTGGAAACGTAATAAGATTTCCTTTCTAATGGTAAGGTTTTGAAATGTCAACTCAAACTTTATTACAATCGTTCTAACATGCTTTTATACTTGATTCTTGCATGAAACTTGACAACGTGATTCACATGCTATACTATTCGAGTCGTAACGAGCCATAGGACTAATTGAACACATTTCACCCGACCTTGTGTCGTAACCAGTTAATTGATACAATTTACTTGTTTAGGTCAAGACTAAGCAACTTTCATGCACACGTTTACTTTGTGAAGTACTTTTATACTCGTGCACTCGAGGTGAGATCATAGTCCCACCTTTTCAACAACTTTTTATACTTTTAAACTGTGGGTTGAGAAACATATACTTTGTTACATTTTGTACTACTTACTTTTATACTTTGAACACAAGTACAAGGAAAACAAACATTCTACAGCGAGTTTAGAACAAAAATCCTCAATTCGATTATCATTAGTTACACTTGCCGGGTGTAAGCGAGAACTTATGTTATATGGCCATATGGGTTGACAACCCTCATCTTTGACGGTTCGCTACCGTCTACGGATGAAATATATTTTCGAGAATCAGTGTTTGTTCTAGCACTAAGTGATGGGGTATACAATGGAAGGAATGTTAAGCTTTGATAATTGGGTGCTCGCGAACCAACTTTTGGAATGCAACTTTTGGATGATCAATTTATGGAAATACTAAATCTTGTGGTTCAAAATATAACATTTACTAATACACCTATGATTTCACCAACGTTTTTCGTTGACAGTTTTCTATATGTTTCTCAGGTTCATACATGGCTATTTGATACATGCTTCCGCGTACATACATACTTGCTTGGGGTCAAGCATACATGCATACACTCTGATTTCTTGCTTGGAGTCAAGCATACATACATGCATACGCTAGTGATAGCACTTTTGGATTCAAACATATTGTTTACATACTTACGCTATTTATAGCAATTGTGGTTTCAAACTAATTATGTCGCAAGTTATTTCATTCATACTTTATAACTTTGTAAACTTAAACTTATTGTCGATCCGTTTGTTAAACTAAACTTTGTACCTTTCAAATGAACGCGACATAATTTTGGTCAAACGAGTCTCATATAGGGACTATGACCACGCAACGGGACCTAAGTAGCGGCACCGTCAATGACGATTTGGTCGGGTCGTTACAATAACACTTGTGTAAGTCTAAGACATGAAGCACAACTCACTTAAGAGTTGTATGAAGTTTGATGAACCAAAGTTACATCAAAGTCTTAGATCTAACACATACATGAACTTTAAAACTAATAATAAGTTACAAACTTGAAAGTGAACTTATGAAATCAAGATCTTAAGTTGTAGAACATAGTTCTTAGTTTGATCTTGAAGATCCAAGACTCAAAAGTCTAGATCTAACATAAGTGTACAAAGTTATAATAATAGAAAGTTTACTTACATGTTCTTGAACTTTTAAAGTTAACTTTAAGTTTCAAGAAAGTATGAGATTAAGACTAACTTGTAATACTTGACCAACAACAACAACAAACATGAAATTAAAGTGTATAAAATGAAGAAGTAAACTAAGTAAACAAGTAATTTGTTCATGGTTGTTCATACTTTAAAGATTCAACCAAAGTTTGATCTTTAAGAAAAGTAAACATTAAGTTCACTTCATGTACTTCAAGTATGAGTTACAACACAAGAACTTTCCTTCTTTAAACAAGTATTGGAGATCATAAACTAGGAAGTTTAGGTCTTGTATGTTCTTATTATGAACAAGATAATATGAAGAATGAAACTAAGTAGTTTGATTCTTGAAACTAATAAAGAATAACAAGTAAGTAACAACAACTAGTAACTACAAGTAATCTAACATTAAACAAGAACAAGTAACAAAAGATGATGATGATGATGATGATGATGATACATGTAGCATATGCTACGGTTTTCATGAAGAATCAAAGAGAGAAAAGAGCCTTGTTACTTACTAGTTTAGAGAGAAAAATAAGAGAAGAATGAAAGTAAGTTGAAGTGTGTGTTTTTGAGAGAGAACTTAGCAAGTGAAGTAATGAAAAATGAAATCAAAAATCCTCCTTCTAGCCATTAAGGCCGACGGCTTGCAGTCTCACAAGAGGGGATGGCTTGGTTCTTTGGTCACTAGTATGTAAAGCTTCAAAAGTTGGTTAAAGGGATGGTTTACATGGGGATTAAGTGCCAACTAGATTCCAATTGAAACAACTATCTAGTTAGGCTCCTAAGTGGTACTTACACATGAAAGACTTGGGCTAAATAGTCCATTTAAGAAGTAGGGTGGGCTAATCAAGTCCATGTATAAAAGTAAAGCCCAAGTTTGTAAGTAGTTAACAAGTAATCCAATAAAAGTCCATTAATACTAATAAAGGTCCAAGTAATTAACTAGTAACTTTTAGTTAATTAAAATGATTAATAAAACTAATCATGAATGTAAATAATATGTGAAAATATTATTCGTGTAAGTTTCGTGTGTCACAAAGACGTTTCGGGCAATTAAAGTCAAGTTCGGGCAATCATGGCAACATGTAAATGTAATAACATACATTCGTTTTATCACACGTATTAATAATAATAATTATTAATAAATAAACGTTGGAAATTCCAGGGTCGTTACATTACCCACCTGTTAAAGAAAATTTTGTCCCGAAATTTAAGCTGAGGTAGATGGAGGAGTTGAAAAGAGGTGAGGATACTTCCGCATCATTTGATCCTCTCGCTCCCAAGTAAACTCAGGTCCTCGTTTGGCATTCCATCGCACTCAGACGATCGGAATCTTGTTGCGTTTCAAAGTTTTGATCTCACGATCCATAATTTCAATAGGTTCTTCCACAAAGTGGAGTTTGTCGTCAATTGTTAGTTCCTCAAGTGGTATGATAAGTTCTGGTGTAGCAAGACACTTCTTCAAGTTGGACACGTGGAAAGGGGATGAACTGAGCTCAATTGTGCTGGTAGATCCAGACGGTAAGCAACGGGTCCAACACGTTCCAAGATTTCAAAAGGACCAATGTATCGTGGGTTTAACTTTTCACTTTTTCCAAAACGGATCACACCTTTCCAAGGTGCAACTTTCAACATTACCCAATCACCAACGTTGAATTCAAAGTCCTTACGTTTAAGATCGACATAACTCTTTTGGCGATCACGGGCAGTCTTAAGTCTAGCTTGAATCTGAGCAATCTTCTCCGTTGTTTCATGGACTACCTAGGGTCCGGTGATTTACTTCTCGCCTACTTCGGCCCAACAAATAGGAGATCGGCACTTACTGAAATGTCCAGTTCTTATTGATTAAAAACGTTCCATATTAATTGATTTCGTTGCGAGGTTTTGACCTCTATATGAGACGTTTTTCAAAGACTGCATTTATTTTTAAAACAAACCATAACCTTTATTTCATAAATAAAGTTTAAAAAACTTTACGTAGATTATCAAATAATGATAATCTAAAATATCATGTTTACACACGACCATTACATAATGGTTTACAATACAAGTATGTTACATATCAGTTTCTTGAATGCAGTTTTTACACAATATAATACAAACATGGACTCCAAATCTTGTCCTTATTTTAGTATGCAACAGCGGAAGCTCTTAGTATTCACCTGAGAATAAACATGCTTTAAACGTCAACAAAAATGTTGGTGAGTTATAGGTTTAACCTATATATATCAAATCGTAACAATAGACCACAAGATTTCATATTTCAATACACATCCCATACATAGAGATAAAAATCATTCATATGGTGAATACCTGGTAACCGACATTAACAAGATGCATATATAAGAATATCCCCATCATTCTGGGACACCCTTCGGATATGATATAAATTTCGAAGTACTAAAGCATCCGGTACTTTGGATGGGGTTTGTTAGGCCCAATAGATCTATCTTTAGGATTCGCGTCAATTAGGGTGTCTGTTCCCTAATTCTTAGATTACCAGACTTAATAAAAAGGGGCATATTCGATTTCGATAATTCAACCATAGAATGTAGTTTCACGTACTTGTGTCTATTTTGTAAATCATTTATAAAACCTGCATGTATTCTCATCCCAAAAATATTAGATTTTAAAAGTGGGACTATAACTCACTTTCACATATTTTTACTTCGTCGGGAAGTAAGACTTGGCCACTGGTTGATTCACGAACCTATAACAATATATACATATATATCAAAGTATGTTCAAAATATATTTACAACACTTTTAATATATTTTGATGTTTTAAGTTTATTAAGTCAGCTGTCCTCGTTAGTAACCTACAACTAGTTGTCCACAGTTAGATGTACAGAAATAAATCGATAAATATTATCTTGAATCAATCCACGACCCAGTGTATACGTATCTCAGTATTGATTACAACTCAAACTATATATATTTTGGAATCAACCTCAACCCTGTATAGCTAACTCCAACATTCACATATAGAGTGTCTATGGTTGTTCCGAAATATATATAGATGTGTCGACATGATAGGTCGAAATATTGTATACGTGTCTATGGTATCTCAAGATTACATAATATACAATACAAGTTTATTAAGTTATGGTTGGAATAGATTTGTTACCAATTTTCACGTAGCTAAAATGAGAAAAATTATCCAATCTTGTTTTACCCATAACTTCTTCATTTTAAATCCGTTTTGAGTGAATCAAATTGCTATAGTTTCATATTGAACTCTATTTTATGAATATAAACAGAAAAAGTATAGGTTTATAGTCAGAAAAATAAGTTACAAGTCGTTTTTGTAAAGGTAGTCATTTCAGTCGAAAGAACGACGTCTAGATGACCATTTTAGAAAACATACTTCCACTTTGAGTTTAACCATAATTTTTGGATATAGTTTCATGTTCATAATAAAAATCATTTTCTCAGAATAACAACTTTTAAATCAAAGTTTATCATAGTTTTTAATTAACTAACCCAAAACAGCCCGCGGTGTTACTACGACGGCGTAAATCCGGTTTTACGGTGTTTTTCGTGTTTCCAGGTTTTAAATCATTAAGTTAGCATATCATATAGATATAGAACATGTGTTTAGTTGATTTTAAAAGTCAAGTTAGAAGGATTAACTTTTATTTGCGAACAAGTTTAGAATTAACTAAACTAGTTCTAGTGATTACAAGTTTAAACCTTCGAATATGATAGCTTTATATGTATGAATCGAATGATGTTATGAACATCATTACTACCTCAAGTTCCTTGGATAAACCTACTGGAAATGAGAAAAATAGATCTAGCTTCAAAGGATTCTTGGATGGCTTGAAAGTTCTTGAAGCAGAATCATGACACGAAAACAATTTCAAGTAAGATTTCCACTCGAAATAAGATTGTTATAGTTATAGAAATTGAATTAAAGTTTGAATATGATTATTACCTTGTATTAGAAAGATAACCTACTGTAAGTAACAAAGGTTTCTTGATCTTGGATGATTACTTGGAATGGATTTAGAAAACTTGGAAGTAAACTTGCAATCTTGGAAGTATTCTTGATTTTATGAAACTAGAACTTTTGGAATTTATGAAGAACACTTAGAACTTGAAGATAGAATTTGAGAGAGATCAATTAGATGAATAAAACTGAAGAATGAAAGTGTTTGTAGGTGTTTTTGGTCGTTGGTGTATGGATTAGATATAAAGGATATGTAATTTTGTTTTCATGTAAATAAGTCATGAATGATTACTCATATTTTTGTAATTTTATGAGATATTTCACGCTAGTTGTCAAATAATGGTTCCCACATGTGTTAGGTGACTCACATGGGCTGCTAAGAGCTTATAATTGGAGTATATATACCAATAGTACATACATCTAAAAGCTGTGTATTGTACGAGTACGAATACGGGTGCATACGAGTAGAATTGTTGATGAAACTGAACGAGGATGTAATTGATGTAATTGTAAGCATTTTTGTTAAGTAGAAGTATTTTGATAAGTGTCTTTAAGTCTTTCAAAAGTGATTGAATACATATTAAAATACTACATGTATATACATTTTAACTGAGTCGTTAAGTCATCGTTAGTCGTTACATGTAAATGTTGTTTTGAAACCTTTAGGTTAACGATCTTGTTGAATGTTGTTAACCCATTGTTTATTATAACAAATGAGATGTTAAATTGTTATATTATCATGATATTATGATATATAATATATCTTAGTATGATATATATACAGTTAAATGTCGTTACAACGATACTCGTTACATATATGTCTCGTTTCGAAATCATTAAGTTAGTAGTCTTATTTTTACATATGTATTTCATTGTTAATAAACTTAATAATATATTTACATATCATTTAACATAATTAACTAAGTGTATCAATATCTTAATATGATTCATATGTACCTAGTAAGACGTTGTTATAACGATAATCGTTATATATATCGTTTTCGAGTTTCTTAAATTAATAGTCTCATTTTTATGTATATAACTCATTGTTAAAATACCTAATGAGATACATGCTTATAATAAAATCATGTTCACTATATATATAACCATATATATGTCATCGTATAGTTTTTACAAGTTTTAACGTTCGTGAATCACCGATCAACTTGGGTGGTCAATTGTCTATATGAAACCTATTTCAATTAATCAAGTCTTAACAAGTTTGATTGCTTAACATGTTGGAAACACTTAATCATGTAAATAACAATTTCATTTAATATATATATATAAACATGGAAAAGTTCGGGTCACTACAGTACCTACCCGTTAAATAAATTTCGTCCCGAAATTTTAAGCAGTTGGAGGTGTTGATGTATCTTCTGGAAATAAATGCGGGTATTTATTCTTCATCTGATCTTCACGCTCCCAGGTGAACTCGGGTCCTCTACGAGCATTCCATCAAATCTTAACAATCGGTATCTTATTTTGTTTAAGTCTCTTAGCCTCACGATCCATTATTTCGACGGGTTCTTCAATGAATTGAAGTTTTTCATTGATTTGGATTTCGTCCAACGGAATAGTGAGATCTTCTTTAGCAAAACATTTCTTCAAATTTGAGACGTGGAAAGTGTTATGTACAGCCGCGAGTTGTTGAGGTAGCTCAGTTGGTAAGCTACTGGTCCGACACGATCTATAATCTTGAATGGTCCAATGTACCTTGGATTTAGTTTCCCCCGTTTACCAAATCGAACAACTCCTTTCCAAGGTGAAACCTTAAGCACGACCATTTCTCCAATTTCAAACTCTATATCTTTTCTTTTACTGTCCGCGTAGCTCTTTTGTCGACTCTGGGCGGTTTTCAATCTTTGTTGAATTTGGATGATTTTCTCGGTAGTTTCTTGTATTATCTCTGGACCTGTAATCTGTCTATCCCCCACTTCACTCTAACAAATCGGAGACCTGCACTTTCTACCATAAAGTGCTTCAAACGGCGCCATCTCAATGCTTGAATGGTAGCTGTTGTTGTAGGAAAATTCTGCTAACGGTAGATGTCGATCCCAACTGTTTCTGAAATCAATAACACAAGCTCGTAGCATGTCTTCAAGCGTTTGTATCGTCCTTTCGCTCTGCCCATCAGTTTGTGGATGATAGGCAGTACTCATGTCTATACGAGTTCCCAATGCTTGCTGTAATGTCTGCCAGAATCTTGAAATAAATCTGCCATCCCTATCTGAGATAATAGAGATTGGTATTCCATGTCTGGAGACGACTTCCTTCAAATACAGTCATGCTAACTTCTCCATCTTGTCATCTTCTCTTATTGGCAGGAAGTGTGCTGACTTGGTGAGACGATCAACTATTACCCAAATAGTATCATAACCACTTGCAGTCCTTGGCAATTTAGTAATGAAATCCATGGTAATGTTTTCCGATTTCCATTCCGGGATTTCAGGTTGTTGTAGTAGACCTGATGGTTTCTGATGTTCAGCTTTGACCTTAGAACACGTCAAACATTCTCCTACATATTTAGCAATATCGGTTTTCATACCTGGCCACCAAAAATGTTTCTTAATATCCTTGTACATCTTCCCCATTCCATGATGTATTGAGTATCTGGTTTTATGAGCTTCTCTAAGTACCATTTATCTCATATCTCCAAATTTTGGTACCCAAATTCTTTCAGCCCTATACCGGGTTCCGTCTTCCCGAATATTAAGATGCTTCTCCGATCCTTTGGGTATTTCATCCTTTAAATTTCCCTCTTTTAAAACTCCTTGTTGCGCCTCCTTTATTTGAGTAGTAAGGTTAGTGTGAATCATTATATTCATAGATTTTACTCGAATGGGTTCTCTGTCCTTTCTGCTCAAGGCGTCGGTTACCACATTTGCCTTTCCCGGGTGGTAACGAATCTCAAAGTCGTAATCATTCAACAATTCAATCCATCTACGCTGCCTCATATTCAGTTGTTTCTGATTAAATATGTGTTGAAGACTTTTGTGGTCGGTATATATAATACTTTTGACCCCATATAAGTAGTGCCTCCAAGTCTTTAATACAAAAACAACCGCGCCTAATTCCAAATCATGCGTCGTATAATTTTGCTCGTGAATCTTCAATTGTCTAGACGCATAAGCAATCACCTTCGTCCGTTGCATTAATACACAACCGAGACCTTGCTTTGATGCGTCACAATAAATCACAAAATCATCATTCCCTTCAGGAAATGACAATATAAGTGCCGTAGTTAGCTTTTTCTTCAATAATTGAAACGCCTTCTCTTGTTCATCCTTCCATTCAAATTTCTTCCCTTTATGCGTTAATGCAGTCAAGGGTTTTGCTCTTTTGGAGAAATCTTGGATGAATCTTCTGTAGTAACCAGCCAATCCTAAAAATTGACGTATATGCTTCGGAGTTTTTGTGGTTTCCCACTTTTCAACGGTTTCGATCTTTGCCGAGTCCACCTGGATACCTTCTTTGTTCACTATGTGACCGAGGAATTGAACTTCTTCCAACCAAAATGCACACTTTGAAAACTTAGCGTACAGTTTTTCTTTCCTCAATACTTTTAGCACTTTTCTCAAATGTTCTTCGTGCTCTTGATCATTCTTTGAGTAAATAAGTATGTCATCGATGAAAACAATGACAAACTTGTCAAGATATGGCCCACACACTCGGTTCATAAGGTCCATGAACACAGCTGGTGCGTTAGTCAATCCAAACGGCATAACCATAAACTCGTAATGACCATAACGTGTCCTAAAAGCAGTTTTTGGAATATCATCCTCCTTTACTCGCATTTGATGATATCCAGAATGTAAATCGATCTTCGAATAAACCGACGAGCCTTGTAGTTGATCAAATAAGTCGTCAATTCTCAGCAGTGGGTAACGGTTTTTGATGGTAAGTCTGTTCAACTCTCTGTAGTCAATACACAACCTAAATGTACTATCCTTCTTCTTGACAAACAAAACAGGAGCTCCCCATGGTGATGTTCTTGGTCGAATGAAACCACGTTCTAATAGTTCTTGCAGTTGGCTTTGTAGTTCTTTCATCTCGCTGGGTGCGAGTCTATAAGGAGCACGAGCTATTGGTGCAGCTCCTGGTACAAGATCTATTTGAAATTCAACAGATCGATGTGGAGGTAGTCCCGGTAATTCTTTCGGAAATACATCGGGAAATTCTTTTGCGACGGGAACATCATCGATGCTCTTTTCTTCAGTTTGTACATTCTCGACGTGTGCTAGAACAGCATAGCAACCTTTTCTTATTAGTTTTTGTGCCTTCAAATTACTAATAAGATGTAGCTTCATGTTGCCCTTTTCTCCGTACACCATTAAGGGTTCTCTTTCTTCTCGTACAATGCGAATTGCATTTTTATAACATACGATCTCTGCTTTCACCTTCTTCATCCAGTCCATGCCAATTATTACATCAAAACTCCCTAATTCTGGTGGTATCAAATCAATCTTAAATATTTCGCTACCCAGTTTAATTTCTCGATTCCGGCATATATTATCTGCTAAAATTAATTTACCGTTTGCTAATTCGAGTAAAAATTTACTATCCAACGGCGTCAATGGACAACTTAATTTAGCACAAAAATCTCTACTCATATAGCTTCTATCCGCACCCGAATCAAATAAAACGTAAGCAGATTTATTGTCAATAAGAAACGTACCCGTAATAAGCTCCGGGTCTTCCTGTGCCTCTGCCGCATTAATATTGAAAACTCTTCCGCGGCCTTGTCCATTCGTGTTCTCCTGGTTCGGGGAATTTCTAATAATGTGGCCCGGTTTTCCACATTTATAACAAACTACATTGGCATAACTTGCTCCGACACTACTTGCTCCGCCATTACTCGTTCTGACACCATTTGTTCCTTTCGTTCTGTTAACCCCTGGTCCGTAGACCTCACACTTCGCCGCGCTATGACCATTTCTTTTACACTTGTTGCAAAATTTGGTGCAGAACCCCGAGTGATACTTTTCACACCTTTGGCATAGCTGCTTCTGATTGTTGTTGTTGTTGCGGTTGTTATTGTTGTTGGGATGATTGTTGTAGTTGCTGTTGTTGTTGTTGTTGTTGTTGGGCCGTTTGTTGTAGTTGCGATTGATGTTGCGATTGTTGGGATAATTGTTGCGATTATTATTGTAATTGCTGTTGTTGTTGTATTGGTGATTCTTATCACCGTTTTCCTCCCACTTTCTTTTGACTTGCTTCACATTGGCCTCTTCAGCCGTCTGTTCTTTAATTCTTTCCTCAATCTGGTTCACTAGTTTGTGAGCCATTCTACATGACTGTTGTATGGAGGCGGGCTCGTGTGAACTTATATCTTCTTGGATTCTTTCCGGTAATCCTTTCACAAACGCGTCGATCTTCTCTTCCTCATCTTCGAACGCTCCCGGACACAATAGGCACAATTCTGTGAATCGTCTTTCGTACGTGGTAATATCAAATCCTTGGGTTCGTAACCCTCTAAGTTCTGTCTTGAGCTTATTGACCTCGGTTCTGGGACGGTACTTCTCGTTCATCAAGTGCTTGAATGCTGACCACGGTAGTGCGTACGCATCATCTTGTCCCACTTGCTCTAGATAGGTATTCCACCATGTTAATGCAGAACCTGTGAAGGTATGCGTAGCGTACTTCACTTTGTCCTCTTCAGTACACGTATGGCAAACACCGATTCGACCTTCTCGGTCCACCGTTTCAATCCGATCGGTCCTTCGGTTCCATCAAATTCCAAAGGTTTGCAGGCAGTGAATTCTTTGTAGGTGCATCCTACACGATTTCCTGTACTGCTAGATCCAAGGTTATTGTTGGTATGTAGCGCAGCCTGTACTGCGGCTATGTTTGAAGCTAGAAAAGTACGGAATTCCTCTTCATTCATATTCACGTTGTGTCGAGTAGTCGGTGCCATTTCCTTCAAAATAGTCAAATGGAACAAGTTAATCATACAGAATATTAAGAGTAGTTAATAGTATTTCGTAGCATAATATGAACTCATTTATAAAAGCTTTTTCTTCATATTAGCGTTTTATAAGTTTAAATTCGGGTAGTACCTACCCGTTAAGTTCATACTTAGTAGCTAATATACAATTCAACTACTACAATTCTATATGAAAAACTGATTATAATAATATTTTGCGTTCAAACTTTTATACAATATTTTACAAACTTACAATACCGCTTATTTTACATAAAGCATGAAATATAGCACACAATAACTTTGATACAAGATAGTTGTGAAGATAATTCTAGCTAGTACACAAGTCGTTCAGCAAAGGCAATAAAGACACGTAATTTATACGTCCAGAAACAAGTCATGCATTCTGGTTTTACTAGGACTACTTCCCATCCTTGGTCTTGTGGAACATAACCGTTATGGCCGTTGATAAGACAGCGTGTTGTAACGTCGTCAAAGGGACGAGGGTTACGTAATGACCAACAGTCTCGTAATAACCTAAAAACCTCATTTCTTACCCCAATTACCGACTCCGTCACTTGTGGGAACGTTTTGTTTAATAGTTGTAGCCCGATGTTCTTTTTCTCACTTTGGTGAGAAGTGAACATTACTAACCCGTAAGCATAGCATGCTTCTTTATGTTGCATGTTAGCCGCTTTTTCTAAATCATGAAGTCCTATATTCGGATACATTGAGTCAAAATAATTTCTTAACCCGTTGCGTAAAATAGCATTTGGGTTCTCCGCAATATATGCGTCAAAGTAAACACATCGTAACTTATGGGTTTCCCAATGTGATATCCCCCATCTTTCAAACGGAAGTCTCTTATAAACCAAGACATTCTTGGAACGTTCTTCGAATGTCTTACAAACTGATTTCGCCGTAAATAGTTGTGCCGAAGAATTCTGACCAACTCTAGACAAGATTTCATCAATCATGTCTCCGGGTAGGTCTCTTAAAATATTGAGTTGTCTATCCATTTTGTGTTTTTATACTGTAAAATAGACAAGAGTTAGATTCATAAAAAAATACTTATTAATACAAGTAATTTTTACATATATCATAAAGCATAAGCACACTATATTACATATATTACACCACACGAATACAACTATCTTATTCTGACTCGCTCGTTTCTTCTTGTTCGGTTTTGGTTCGTTTTGCCAAGTTTCTAGGGATATATGATGTTCCCCTAATACGAGCTGTCGTTTTCCACAACGGTTTAGAAAAACCTGGTGGTTTAGAGGTTCCCGGGTCATTGTTACAACTTAAGGGCTTCGGGGGTTGACGATACATATAAAGTTCATCGGGGTTGGAATTAGATTTCTCTATTTTTATGCCCTTTCCCTTATTATTTTCTTTTGCCTTTTTAAATTCAGTTGGGGTAATTTCTATAACATCATCGGAATTCTCATCGGAATCCGATTCATCGGAGAATTGGTAATCCTCCCAATATTTTGCTTCCTTGGCGGAAACACCATTGACCATAATTAACCTTGGTCGGTTGGTTGAGGATTTTCTTTTACTTAACCGTTTTATTATTTCCCCCACCGGTTCTATTTCCTCCTCCGGTTCCTCCTCTTCCGTTTCTGATTCTTCTTCCGGTTCTGATTCTTCTTCCGGTTCTTCTTCGAGAACTTGTGAATCAGTCCAATATATATTCGACTCTTCGTTATTATTAGGTGAGTCAATGGGATTTGTGCTAGAGGTAGACATCTATCACACAATATCAAACATGTTAAGAGATTAATATATCACATAATATATACATGTTAATAATATATAGTTTCCAACAAAAATGTTAAGCAATCATTTTTAAAGAAAACACAGTCGAAGTCCAGACTCACTAATGCATCCTAACAAACTCGATAAGACACACTAATGCAAATTTTCTGGTTCTCTAAGACCAACGCTCGGATACCAACTGAAATGTCCCGTTCTTATTGATTAAAAACGTTCCATATTAATTGATTTCGTTGCGAGGTTTTGACCTCTATATGAGACGTTTTTCAAAGACTGCATTCATTTTTAAAACAAACCATAACCTTTATTTCATAAATAAAGGTTTAAAAAGCTTTACGTAGATTATCAAATAATAATAATCTAAAATATCCTGTTTACACACGACCATTACATAATGGTTTACAATACAAATATGTTACATCGAAATCAGTTTCTTGAATGCAGTTTTTACACAATATCATACAAACATGGACTCCAAATCTTGTCCTTATTTTAGTATGCAACAGCGGAAGCTCTTAGTATTCACCTGAGAATAAACATGCTTTAAACGTCAACAAAAATGTTGGTGAGTTATAGGTTTAACCTATATATATCAAATCGTAACAATAGACCACAAGATTTCATATTTCAATACACATCCCATACATAGAGATAAAAGTCATTCATATGGTGAACACCTGGTAACCGACATTAACAAGATGCATATATAAGAATATCCCCATCATTCCGGGACACCCTTCGGATATGATATAAATTTCTAAGTACTAAAGCATCCGGTACTTTGGATGGGGTTTGTTAGACCCAATAGATCTATCTTTAGGATTCACGTCAATTAGGGTGTCTGTTCCCTAATTCTTAGATTACCAGACTTAATAAAAAGGGGCATATTCGATTTCGATAATTCAACCATAGAATGTAGTTTCACGTACTTGTGTCTATTTTGTAAATCATTTATAAAACCTGCATGTATTCTCATCCCAAAAATATTAGATTTTAAAAGTGGGACTATAACTCACTTTCACAGATTTTTACTTCGTCGGGAAGTAAGACTTGGCCACTGGTTGATTCACGAACCTATAACAATATATACATATATATCAAAGTATGTTCAAAATATATTTACAACACTTTTAATATATTTTGATGTTTTAAGTTTATTAAGTTAGCTGTCCTCGTTAGTAACCTACAACTAGTTGTCCACAGTTAGATGTACAGAAATAAATCGATAAATATTATCTTGAATCAATCCACGACCCAGTGTATACGTATCTCAGTATTGATTACAACTCAAACTATATATATTTTGGAATCAACCTCAACCCTGTATAGCTAACTCCAACATTCACATATAGAGTGTCTATGGTTGTTCCGAAATATATATAGATGTGTCGACATGATAGGTCGAAACATTGTATACGTGTCTATGGTATCTCAAGATTACATAATATACAATACAAGTTGATTAAGTTATGGTTGGAATAGATTTGTTACCAATTTTCACGTAGCTAAAATGAGAAAAATTATCCAATCTTGTTTTACCCATAACTTCTTCATTTTAAATCCGTTTTGAGTGAATCAAATTGCTATGATTTCATATTGAACTCTATTTTATGAATCTAAATAGAAAAAGTATAGGTTTATAGTCGAAAAAATAAGTTACAAGTCGTTTTTGTAAAGGTAGTCATTTCAGTCGAAAGAACGACGTCTAGATGACCATTTTAGAAAACATATTTCCACTTTGAGTTTAACCATAATTTTTGAATATAGTTTCATGTTCATAATAAAAATAATTTTCTCAGAATAACAACTTTTAAATCAAAGTTTATCATAGTTTTTAATTAACTAACCCAAAACAGCCCGCGGTGTTACTACGACGGCGTAAATCCGGTTTTACGGTGTTTTTCGTGTTTCCAGGTTTTAAATCATTAAGTTAGCATATCATAT
Source organism: Rutidosis leptorrhynchoides (assembly GCF_046630445.1). Classification (NCBI taxonomy): domain Eukaryota; kingdom Viridiplantae; phylum Streptophyta; class Magnoliopsida; order Asterales; family Asteraceae; genus Rutidosis; species Rutidosis leptorrhynchoides. Next base: position 350,656,633 of record NC_092342.1, on the reverse strand, counting down.
AGATATATAACATGTGTTTAGTTGATTTTAAAAGTTAATTTATAAGGATTAACTTTTATTTGCGAACAAGTTAAAATTAACTAAACTATGTTCTAGTGATTACAAGTTTAAACCTTCGAATAAGATAGCTTTATATGTATGAATCGAATGATGTTATGAACATCATTACTACCTCAAGTTCCTTGGATAAACCTACTGGAAATGAAAAAAATAGATCTAGCTTAAAAGGATCCTTGGATGGCTTGAAAGTTCTTGAAGCAGAATCATGACACGAAAACAATTTCAAGTAAGATTTCCACTCAAAATAAGATTGTTATAGTTATAGAAATTGAATTAAAGTTTGAATATGATTATTACCTGGTATTAGAAAGATAACCTACTGTAAGTAACAAAGGTTTCTTGATCTTGGATGATTACTTGGAATGGATTTAGAAAACTTGGAAGTAAACTTGCAATCTTGGAAGTATTCTTGATTTTATGAAACTAGAACTTTTGGAATTTATGAAGAACACTTAGAACTTGAAGATAGAACTTGAGAGAGATCAATTAGATGAAGAAAATTGAAGAATGAAAGTGTTTGTAGGTGTTTTTGGTCGTTGGTGTATGGATTAGATATAAAGGATATGTAATTTTGTTTTCATGTAAATAAGTCATGAATGATTACTTATATTTTTGTAATTTTATGAGATATTTCATGCTAGTTGCCAAATGATGGTTCCCACATGTGTTAGGTGACTCACATGGGCTGCTAAGAGCTGATCATTGGAGTGTATATACCAATAGTACATACATCTAAAAGTTGTGTATTGTACGAGTACGAATACGGGTGCATACGAGTAGAATTGTTGATGAAACTGAACGAGGATGTAACTGTAAGCATTTTTATTAAGTAGAAGTATTTTGATAAGTGTCTTGAAGTCTTTCAAAAGTGTATGAATACATATTAAAACACTACATGTATATACATTTTAACTGAGTCGTTAAGTCATCGTTAGTCGTTACATGTAAATGTTGTTTTGAAACCTTTAGGTTAACGATCTTGTTGAATGTTGTTAACCCATTGTTTATTATAACAAATGAGATGTTAAATTGTTATATTATCATGATATTATGATATATAATATATCTTAGTATGATATATATACAGTTAAATGTCGTTACAACGATAATCGTTACATATATGTCACGTTTCGAAATCATTAAGTTAGTAGTCTTATTTTTACATATGTATTTCATTGTTAATACACTTAATAATATATTTACTTATCATTTAACATAATTAACCAAGTGTATCAATATCTTAATATGATTCATATGTACCTAGTAAGACGTTGTTATAACGATAATCGTTATATATATCGTTTTCGAGTTTCTTAAATTAATAGTCTCATTTTTATGTATATAACTCATTGTTAAAATACCTAATGAGATACATAATTATAATAAAATCATGTTAACTATATATATAACCATATATATGTCATCGTATAGTTTTTACAAGTTTTAACGTTCGTGAATCACCGATCAACTTGGGTGGTCAATTGTCTATATGAAACCTATTTCAATTAATCAAGTCTTAACAAGTTTGATTGCTTAACATGTTGGAAACACTTAATCATGTAAATAACAATTTTATTTAATATATATATAAACATGGAAAAGTTCGGGTCACTACACTTACGGCCATACAATGCTTCAAAAGGTGCAGTATTAATGCTCGAGTGATAACTGTTGTTGTAAGAAAATTCGGCGAGTGGAAAATGCCTTTCCCAGGCCTTTTCGAAATCAATGACACATGCACGCAACATGTCCTCTAAGGTCTGAATCGTTCGTTCACTTTGCCCGTCAGTCTGAGGATGATAAGCAGTACTCATGTCAAGACGAGTTTCCATGGTTTCTTGCAAAGAACGCCAAAATCTAGAGGCAAAACGGGGATCGCGATCGGAGATGATCGATAAAGGTACACTGTGTCATGATACAACCTCCTTAATGTATAATTGAGCAATTCTTTCCATCGTATCAGTTTCCTTCATCACTAGGAAGTGTGCAGATTTGGTAAGGCGGTCAACAATAACCCAAATGGTATCGTATCTGCCCACCGTCTTCGGTAGCTTAGTGATGAAATCCATTGTTATCCGTTCCCACTTCCATTGTGGGATTTCTGGTTGTTGAAGTAAACCAGAAGGTCTCTGATGTTCGGCTTTAACTTTCGAACAAGTCAAACACTTCCCAACATAAGTTGCAACGTCTTTCTGAAGATTCGGCCACCAATACTGTTCTTTAAGATCGTGGTACATTTTGCCCACTCCAGGATGAATCGAATATCTCGATTTGTGGGCTTTATCAAGTATAAGGTTCCGTAGATCTCCATAACAAGGTACCCAAATTCTTCCGGCATAACATCGGAGTCCAGACTCCCTAACCTTGAATCGAGAGACAAGTATGTTCAAATGTTCATGAGATATATTCTCCTCCTTGAGAGCCTCATCTTGGGCTACTCTAATCTGGCTGTTGAGGTTCGAATGGATGGTGATGTTCAGAGCCCTAACACGAAGAGGTGCCGTCCTCTCTTTTCGGCTTAAAGCGTCAGCTACAACATTGGCCTTGCCAGGGTGATAACGGAGTTCACAATCGTAGTCGTTGAGCATCTCGATCCATCGACGCTGTCTCATATTCAGTTGCTTCTGATTGAAGATGTGCTGGAGACTCTTGTAATCGGTGAAAATAGTGCTCTTATTTCCATACAAATAGTGTCTCCACAATTTGAGCACAAAGACAATGGCTCCAAGTTCAAGATCGTGAGTAGTGTAGTTCCGCTCGTGAATCTTCAGTTGTCGGGAGGCGTAAGCGATAACCTTCGATTGTTGCATCAGTACACAACCAAAACCACTATTCGAAGCATCGCAATAAACAACGAAGTCGTCACTGCCCTCAGGAAGTGATAGGATAGGTGCGGTGGTTAACTTCTTCTTCAAAGTTTGGAATGCTGATTCGTGTGCGTGTTCCCAAATGAACTTCTTGCCCTTGTGAGTCAGTGCGGTCAAAGGACGAGCAATCAGAGAAAATCCTTCAATGAACCTTCGGTAGTAACCGGCGAGACCTAGGAATTGGCGAATATGCGTTGGAGTAGTGGGGGTCTCCCACTTGCTGATGGCTTCAATCTTGGCGGGATCAACTTTGATACCCTGGTCGCTCACAACATGACCCAGAAACTGGACTTCCTTCAACCAAAATTCACACTTAGAGAATTTGGCGTAAAGTTGCTCTTGTCTCAAGAGTTCAAGTACTAGTCGGAGGTGTTGCTCATGTTCTTCTTCGCTCTTAGAGTAGATGAGGATATCATCTATGAAGACGATAACAAACTTATCCAAGTACGGCTTGCAGACACGATTCATAAGATCCATGAACACGGCAGGTGCATTGGTTAATCCGAATGGCATCACGAGGAACTCATAATGACCATAACGAGTTCTAAATGCAGTCTTCATTACATCGCTTTCCTTCACCCTCAATTGGTGATAACCGGATCGCAGATCGATCTTTGAGTAAACACTTGATCCTTGTAGTTGGTTAAAAATATCGTCAATTCGTGGAAGAGGATACCGATTCTTGATTGTCAATTTGTTGAGTTCACGGTAGTCAATACACATACGGAAGGATCTATCCTTCTTCTTCACAAACAACACAGGTGCGCCCCAAGGTGAGAAACTTGGTTGGATAAATCCTCGGTCAATTAGTTCTTGTAGTTGGCTCTGTAATTCTTGCATCTCGGAAAGTGCGAGTCTATAAGGTGCGTGGGCTACAGGTGCAGCTCCTGGCACTAAGTCGATCTGAAACTCTACGGCTCTCGGCGGTGGTAATCCGGGCAATTCCTCTGGGAAGACATCGGAAAATTCGTTCACAATTCGAACGTCGTTCACGCTCTTCACCTCAGTTTCTACTATTTTCACATGCGCTAGGACAGCAAGACGTCCCTTCTTCATAATTTTTTGCGCTTTCACGCAACTAATGAGGTTCAACTTCGAGGTACATCTCTCTCCATAGATAACCAGTGGTTCGCCATCTCCTTGTGGTATGCGAAGTGCTTTATCTCCGCAGATAATATCGGCCCTTATCTTGCTCAACCAATCCATACCGACGATCACGTCAAAACTTCCCAGTTTGATAGGTATCAAGTCAATTTCGAAATCTGCACCAGCTATGTTGATAATTACTCCCCGACTAATGTGGTCAACTTTTTCAAGTTTACCGTTGGTGACCTCGACAAGCATACTCTCTTTTAACGGGACTAATGACAAATTAATCTTATCGTAAAAATGTCTACATACATAACTTCTATCCGCACCAGTATCAAACAAGACAGAAGCTAAAAGATTGTTGATTTTGAATATACCTGTCACCAAGTCGGGGTTTTCGCGTGCATCCCTTGTATTAAAGTTGAAAGCTCTAGTACGGGGTAGTCCACCGTCTTTTCGCTTGTTTGGACACGCATTCCTGAAATGGCCCGTCTGCCCGCATTCATAGCACTTCTTTGGTCCATTGGTGTTTGGCTTCCCATTCAAAGTGGTGACCTTGCAGTCTTTTCCAATATGCCCAGCCCGTTGGCACTTCTCGCCGACAACATTGCAATACCCAGTGTGGTGTTTGTAACACCTCTTGCATTGAGGTAGGGTTCCCTTGTAGTTCGGGTTGGAGTTGGTGTTGTTGTTGGGGTTGGGGTTTTCACCGTTGTTGTTTCCTCTGAAATCCTCATGTCGTTTCGCCGGGTTCTGTTCATAGTTTCTTCCCCTGTTGTTGTTGTTGTTGTTGTGGTTATCCCATTTGCGTTTCTCACTAGTACCCGCTTCAGACTTAGTTTTCCCCGGTTCATCAATGGTTATTTGATTCATTAAAGTATGCGCCATGCGCATCGCTTCGGGAACATTTGGTGGTTTAGATGAGGTGACGTTTCCCTTAATGCTCTTAAGGAGTCCCCAGAAGTATCTCTCCATTCGCTTGAATTCTGGGGTGACCATTGTCGGACACATCAGGGCTAGTTCCAAAAATCTCCTGTTGTAACCATCAAGGTCGTTCCCAACGGCCTTTAACTGCATGAATTCCATTTCCATCTTTTGGATTTCGGTTCTCGGACAATACTCCTCAATCATGGCACACTTAAATTCCTCCCATGGTGTAGCATACGCCTCATCAATGCCTTGTGCCCGTGCCATTGTGTTCCACCACGTGAGCGCGCCGTCAGATAGCGTGCAAGAAGCAAATTTGGTTTTGCTGTCCTCCGAACAGTTGCTAACTCGGAATACTGATTCAAGTTTCTCGAACCATCTGGTGAGACCAACCGGTCCCTCGGTTCCACTGAAGTTATGCGGTTTGCAGCTCTGGAATTCCTTGTAAGTACACCCATTTCGAACGGGTGGGATAACCGGTGGTGGTGGCGGTGGAGCTTGGAGGTTTCTTTCTGCTAGGGCTGCGGCTACACGTTCTTGGATCATCTCTTCAATTTGAGCAGCAGTAGGTGTGGATCGACCATTAGCCATGGTGTTCTATACAAACATTTTGACTCAAGTCAAAATCCAGCATTCAATATATAATAATATAGTATATAACAACCAACATGTAAACAGCACAACACATGTTAATTAAGTAACGCAAGTTGATACAAGTACCGCAAAACACCATACAGTAACGTAAATAGAACACTTGTGCAAAAAGTAACATCACAAAGTTTCCATTTATTAATAATAAGTTTCATACATCATGATAGATTCGTACAATACATAAGTGAAATATGAAACTACAACTAGATTACATCATGAAATCTAATACAAAAGGTCCTACGGTGAAGGTGGGTGTAGGATGTCTAAAACCTGAGCCAACTGCTCCTCGAGCTCAGTAACCCGAGCTCGGAGGATTCCCACCTCCCTTGTCAATTCCTCGACAGTGGGAGATGGTGGGGCAGGTGGTGCGGGTGGTGCAGGTGGGGCCGGTGGAGCGGATGGTGCTGGTGGAGCGGGTGGTGCAGACCGCACAAAACGGGGTGCAGATGTCCCGGCTCCAGAAATAGTCAGCACGTAACGAGGTGCCTTACGTATGAGTGGGTCGGCAGGGTACGACACAAGCCGCTTACGGGCAGTAACCCTCCGACGCCGACCAAAAGCGTCAGTGAAAGCACGACCTCCATTCACCCCTGGAATGACGGTGCCATCAGGACGGTACTGCTTCTTCAGCGGGGTAGAGGGTGCCTGTATAGGTACGTCATCAAGGTTCTCATCTGTAGAGGAGTCATCGGATGAAGGATCATCAGAATCATGTGGTGGTGACACGGGTGGCTGAAGTGGTCGTCCATGAGCAGCCATCATCTGTCTGTATCTGAATGGCGAAATCGGCACTAAACGTCCATCTGGAGCGCGTCGGCACGGCATGCGCATATGGTTACGGAATGGCCCTTCCCCGAACTCCGCGGGGATCACAACACCACCGATGCGGGGCTGTGACTCCGAGGGTCCGGGAGCAGACGGAGCTGGAATCTCCGTAGGGTCCATGTGTCCGTCAATAGTAGCCACTGGTGCAGGCGGCTGGCTGCTAGTCCCGGAAGATGAAGCGCCGGGGTCACTCGTGCGTATCGGGATCGGTGGATCGGCAACGGTGGTAGGTGGGGTAGCTGAAGAGTCTAAACTGCCCAAAACGATAGCAGGTGGAACATCCGACATCTGAACAAGGAAAAATAAATTTTTCATGTCAGTAAGTCATAAAGCAAGCACGTATTAGGCCAACAGTTTAAATCATGTATAACAATAAGTAGCATGGCAATAATAACGAATCGTACAGAAGTAGCATGCAATCGAAAGCAAGTAATATCATACAGTAGTGAAATCATGTAATATCATACGGCATATAGCAGTAAAAGTAAGCAGCAGCATGCAGTAAGTTCAGCAGAAACAAGTAAACAAGCAAGTTGTAGATTAGTCCTATTAGTGAATCCTAATCGGGTCGGTCTTAGACTCACTAATACATCCTAATTCCCTACAACCAATGTTCTGATACCAAATGTGATGCCCCGTACAAAACCATCGTGTACGAATCATCAACAACAGGATCATTACAAGGTTAAGTACTATATGCGTTTTCAAAAAGAGTTTGCATTCATTAATAAAGTACTATATGCGTAGGATTTCATCATTTAGTTTGATCTAAGTTATATAACTTATTTTCATCCAACTTGTTAAAATAAAAGGCCATTAGCTTATATGCATTCTACATTGTAAAATCTAAGTTTTATAACTTAAGGTTTTGTAAAAGTTGAAAGTCTAAGTTCTATAACTTAGGGTTTCACCTAGAATACAAGATCTAGACTTTCTAGTCTAAGGTCTTCAATATTTAGCTAAGATCTAAGTTCTATAACTTAATATCTTGCTTGCTTGGTTTAAATCCAAGTTTGTAGCTTTAAATTCCAAATAGAACTTGTACTTGTGTCGAAACTAAGAACTTGATGTAACTTTGGTTCATCATCCTTCTAAAACTCTTAAGTGAGTTGTATTTCTTTTCTTAGTCTTGACATTGTGTGTTGATGATTAAAACTTGGTCAAAATGATGCTAAAACATCAAAGAGTTGTACACTTGATGCTTATACGCATCAAGGATGAGAACCGTGATAAGCATCAAACACCAAGAAACTCACCGGAGCACTTGAATATGTTTTTCAGGGTCTGATCTGACTACTGGGGCTTCTGGAAAATTGATTTCCAGAAAGTTCGGGATGTGTAGATGACTTTTCATTTAAGACTCGCCTAAATCCGATATACGGTTTAGGATTTATAGTCTTCCAAAGTTCACTACGCCTTCGTAACGACGTGGTGAAATTTCTGACCTACTCGCGCTTTGGCCGTCGCCACGGTCAAACGACATCGAGTTAGGATCTAAATTTCGGACAACGGTAAGAGGACTCACAAACGGAGCCTTGGCCACTAGCTGCACATCATTTCAGTTTGTGTAGAGGTTGTAGCGGCTGTTCGAATTCAGCTTTTCGTTTCGACCTCTATCCTTGTTGAAAACTTACTTTTTCTTTTACGTATGATGATAATGATGATACTTAACTTAAGACTTAACTTACTTACTTTTAAACTTTTTGGGATGATTTACTGACTTAGTAACCATTGACTTAGGTTGAGGACCTTTTAGACCAACTAACTACTTGCTTACATTTTCGTATCAACTTTACCGTACATCCACTGTGAGTTATAGCTCCCTTTTTACTTTACCTATTTTTGGGACTGAGAATACATGCGTTTTTATGTTTTACATACTAGACACGAGTACTTTAACTTTATATATGTGTAGGTGACATAACGGCACAAATTTTCCTCTTAGCTCGGTAACGTTTAGTCATTGGTTTTTGAACCAGTGAACGCAAATCTTAGATATGGATCCATAGGGTTTGACATCCCCACTCGGGCTAGTTGCGCTTGCATTTAACGGGTGTTTAATACTTCGTCTATTTTAACGCACTCGCCAAGTGTACTTTTAGGGGGGTGATATATTATATTTCTTTGTTAAGTTAGTTACCAAGCGCCCACGGTTAAACATATACTCTTTCATACTGTTTTGAATACAAAATCTCGTGGTCTACATTACATTATTGTTTACAATAAAACTATAGCTCACCAACATTCGTGTTAACTTTTTAAAGCATGTTATTTCTCATGTGCTTAGATGAAATTGCTTCCGCTGTAATAGACTTGATGTGTTAAATTTCCGCTGTACTCTGCATTGTTAGAGAAGTCTCCTAAGCATGAACCTTTTATTTTGCATTCACTACTTGTGTTATATTCGAACCATGGTTTTGTAATGACCTTAGTGTCACGTACTATTGTTAATGCTTTCTATCCGTAGAAGCACGTTACTTTTGTAAAACATTTGTCGTTGGAAAAACGTTATCTTTTTGTGAATGCAAAACCTTGTTTTAAAATAGCATATAGTGTTATACCGTGTAATGGACCTGTTGTTGATGATCCGTACCATAGAGGTTTTGGACGGGGCATCACAGCAATCAATTATAAAATTATGTGTTATTTAGTTTACTCGTATTTAAAAGTGACTTTAAAGGCCAACCAAACTTGTAACTTACTGCATTTTAACAAAATCCGACCAAAAAACATATCGAAGATGGTTAAATGACATAAGGGTATTTAGCTTCTTTTAAACATGATGGTATTTTATTAATTTAGTTTATTTAAGTAAAAGGTTACTTGTATTATTTTACAATATTGATAAGTTTTTTGATTTGGTTTAGTTTGGTTGAAAACTAGGAAAAGTGGCCCGCGCGATGCGGCGGGATTTTTTGGATTGAATATTCGTATTTAACGTAACATTATGTATTTGCAGGATTAAAAACGTGTTACCACGGGTGTATTTGGATACACGTGGTTAGTACCTAGTATACACAATGGTCTGCGCGTTTTTGACGACAGGAATATTGCCTAAAAAAAGGGACGGAACCGTCGATATGATGTAGTTAGTTTGAGTTGTTTATTGTACGTATATGTATATGTAAGGAAGTTAGCCCGAAATATTTAACATTTTCTTAAATACGTCCGTTTCACGTATAGTTACTTGCGTTGTGTTTATTATTTCGAGTTGAACGGTGATGTCGAATAAATTTAACGTATAGCGAGCGAGAAGATATGTCCCGTTAAAAATTTGGGTGAAGTTTATTTAAATTTTTTTATTAAATTTATAAATTTACATTTGACCCCTTGTTTGGGGGTTAGGAGTATAAGTTGGAGAAAGTTTGAGGGTCTATTTTGTTTATTTTTTTGATGTCGTTTTGGTTTCACCATACGACCAAATGTTGCATTCTGTTATAATAATAATAATAATATAGATATGGATAGTCAATTTTGGTGTATACATATAGTCAATTTTGGTACACAAAGTATGTATTTTTATATTGAGATTTTAGGCTATAAATACTCATGAATGCAAGCATTAAACTTGCACCATTTCTCACACTTACAAAGTGTTTCTTTCTTTCTCTCCATTATCATCTTTGTTCTTACACTTCATTATTAGTATTCTAAATCAAGAATCAAATCACTAAAGGTAGTTATAAGCCTACTGAATTATAACACGTTATCAGCACGATAATCTTAATACTAAATATGGTTGGCTCTGCCACCAAAATGATATATGGTCGGTTATACCACCAAAATGATATATGGTCGGTTATACCACCAAAATGATATATGGTCGGTTATACCACCAGAATGATATAGGTCGGTTATACCACCTGAAAAAATATATGGTCGACACTGTCGCCAAATTTTCATTTATGTTTACTAATATTTATATTTTTGTTATATAACATTTATTTATGATTGCTTACACATGGTCGACACTGTCACCTACTTATCATTTATGTTATATTAAATTTATGTTTAATGTTTATATACTTATGAATATAAATTGACTCTAATTTATCATGATGTTTGTTTTAATTTTTGATAATAGAAAATGTCGAATCTGGAAAAGCTTAAATTTACTCCTTTAGAATCAACTGGAAACAACTACATGCCATGGGTTATAAAAGTAAAAATGCATCTTAAATCAATGGGCATTCTTGAAACCATAAATGAAAACAACACTTGTTCTGAAAAAGAACAAGCTACGGCATGTTGCTTTATTCATCAACATATTGATGAATGCTTACAAAATAATTATGTGACTGTAGAAGATCCCCATGTTTTATGGGAAGGTCTCAAAAGCAGATTCAATAATCAAAGAGAAATTTTACTTCCAGCTGCAATGGAACAATGGAGAACATTAAGGTTCCAAGACTTTAAGAAAGTAAATGAATACAGCTCAGCTCTGTATAATACATGTTCACAACTTAAATTCTGTGGACATGAAATTAGTGATGCAGACATGATGGAGAAAACTTTCTCCACAATGAATGCTGCAAACATCACAGTGCAAAGAAATTTGAGAATGCTAAAGTTCAAAACATATCCTGAACTTAATTCATATCTCTTAGTTGCAGAGCAAAATGATGAGCTATTAATGAAAAATCAGCAATCCCGTCCTACTGGTACACTTACAATCCCTGAAGCAAATACTGCAAATAATTATAAACAGGGACAAGGACGCGGGCAAGGTCGTGGTTATAATAACCATCACCATCATCATGCCAAAAGCCATAACTATGGTAGAAACCATCCTTATGGTAATGGTAATGGGCGTGGACGTGGTCGTGGTCGTGGCCATGGTGGTCAAAGAAATAGTAATCCACGAAAATATAAATATCAACCACAAAACAAGCCCATTAAACAAGATGTTGAAGAAAATTCTTCTAAAAATTCTGAAGAATCTTGCTACAGATGTGGTAGAATGGGCCACTTGACTAATACTTGCCGAACATCTAAACATCTTGTTAAGATGTATCAGGATTCGCTGAAAGGTAAAGAAAAGGAAGTAAATTTTGTGGATAATATTGATCCAACAGTCACTGAGAAACCATCTGATTTATATGAAGATTTCTTGAATGTTTAAGTTGTGTGTCTTTTGAAAAATAAACGATTTAATATCGTCTGTCTTTGTCATTATGTTTGCTAAATGTTTCAGTACTATCTATTTGCGTTTAAAATATTGTGTAATATTAATGTACTCACTATTTATTTCTTATATATGAAGTTCAATATGAATTTTGCTGGAATACAACATCAATCAAGTGGTGGAGATCTCTGTATAGCAGACAGTGGAACTACACACACTATACTTAAATCCGAGAAATATTTTATTGATCTAAAACCAACGGAAGGAACTATACATACAATATCAGGACCTGCTAACTTGATAAAAGGGATAGGAAAGGCAAATTTCATACTACCAAATGGTACAAAATTTTTAATAAATGATGCCTTATTTTCTCCCAAGTCAAGCAGAAATTTATTGAGTTTCTCCGACATATACCTTAACGGGTATGATTATCAGTCAGTGACAACAGAAAATGAGAAATATTTAAGTATCACTGACAAGAGTCATGTGGTTGAAAAACTGCCAAGACTTAGTTCTGGATTACATTATACACATATAAATGTACCAGAAATACATATGGTAGTTAACGAAAAATATATTGATCCTGGTGTATTCAGTTTATGGCATAACAGATTAGGCCATCCAGGATCAACAATGATGAAAAGGATTATTGAATGTACTCATGGACATCCACTAAAGGATAGAAAAATCCATCATGATACAATGGTTCCATGTACATCTTGCTCTCTTGGAAAATTGATAACTAGACCCTCACCACTTAAGGTTGAGAAAGAATCACCAATGTTTCTTGAAAGAATTCAAGGTGATATATGTGGACCAATTCATCCACCATGTGGACCATTTAGATATTTCATGGTTCTAATAGACGCATCTAGCAGATGGTCTCATGTTTGTCTGTTATCAAGCCGTAATGTGGCATTTGCAAAATTTCTTGCCCAAATTATTAAATTGAGAGCTCATTTTCCTGATTACACCATTAAAAGGGTGAGACTTGATAATGCTGGTGAATTTACATCTCAAGCATTTAATGACTATTGCATGTCTATAGGAATTGTTGTTGAACATTCTGTTGCTCATGTGCATACACAAAATGGTTTAGCCGAGTCATTGATTAAACGTTTACAGTTAATCGCTAGACCATTGATAATGAAAACAAAACTCCCTGTATCTATATGGGGTCATGCAATTTTACATGCTGCTGCATTGATTCGCATCAGACCAAGTGCAAGTCATAAATATTCCCCCCTACAACTTGCTTTTGGTCAAGAGCCAAATATTTCCCATCTTAGAACATTTGGTTGTGCAGTGTATGTTCCAATTACGACACCACAACGTACAAAAATGGGTCCTCAAAGGAGGTTGGGAATATATGTTGGATATGAAACATCTTCAATATTAAGGTATATTGAACCTATGACAGGTGACGTTTTTACAGCACGTTTTGCTGATTGTCATTTTAATGAAACATTGTTCCCTAGATTAGGGGGAGAAATGAAAAATAAAGAAAATGATGTTTCATGGTGTGAACCTCAATTAAAGTATCTTGATCCTCGCACAAAAGAATGCGAGACAGAAGTTCAAAAGATAATGCATATACAAGAACTTGCAAATCAATTGCCTGATGCATTTACAGATACAAAAACGGTGACAAAATCATATATACCAGCAGTAAATACTCCAGCTCGAATTGAAATTCCAAAAGCTGGCAATAACGTCACTCATGAATCTTTGCCACGTCAGAAACGTGGAAGACCAATCGGTTCAAAGGATAAAAATCCTCGAAAAAGAAAATCAGCTGATAATGAAGTAAAAGAAAGTGTTCAAGAAGAACCACAAATCAGTACTCCTACTGCAGAGGAGATTGATGATGTCAATACAGAAATTGCAATCAATTATGCATATTCAAAAATATTATGGAACCGAAATGAAATGAAAAATCTTGATGAGAAATTTTCATTTAATGTTGCATATGACATCATGAATAATGATGATGATCCAGAACCAACATCTATGGTTGAATGTCAAAATAGACATGATTGGGCTCAATGGAAAGAAGCAATACGAGCTGAATTAGAATCACTCAATAAAAGAAAAGTTTTCGGATCCATCATTCTCACTCCTAAAGATGTGAAACCTGTAGGATACAGATGGATTTTTGTCCGAAAAAGAAATGAGAAAAATGAAGTTACAAGGTATAAAGCTAGACTTGTAGCTCAAGGTTTTTCTCAAAGACCGGGAATTGATTATGAAGAAACTTATTCTCCTGTTATGGATGCAATTACTTTTAGGTACTTAATCAGTCTGGCAGTTTCTAAAAATTTAGAAATGCATCTCATGGATGTTGTGACTGCTTATCTATATGGATCACTTGATAGTGATATATATATGAAGATACCTGAAGGATTTAAGGTACCAGAAGCATCAAATGCAAAACCCAAAGAAATGTATTCGATTAAATTACAAAGATCTTTATATGGGTTAAAACAATCGGGACGTATGTGGTATAACCGATTAAGTGATTACTTGATAAGCAAAGGGTATACAAATAATCTTACTTGCCCTTGTGTTTTCATTAAGAAAACAACATCCGGATATGTGATCATAGCTGTTTATGTTGATGATCTTAACATCATAGGTACAAATAAAGAGATCCATGAAGCCATTCAACTTCTAAAGAAAGAATTTGAAATGAAAGATCTCGGAAAAACCAAGTATTGCCTTGGTTTACAAATTGAGCATATGCCTAATGGTTTACTTGTACATCAAACAACATATACTGAAAAGATTTTGAAACGTTTCAATATGGACAAGGCAAAACCATTAAGTACTCCTATGGTTGTTAGATCACTCAATGTTGAAGCTGATCCATTTCGTCCATGTGAAGATCAAGAAGACATTCTTGGACCAGAAGTACCATATCTTAGTGCAATTGGAGCTCTTATGTATCTTACAAATTGTACAAGACCTGACATTTCTTTTGCAGTTAATTTGTTGGCAAGGTTCAGCTCTGCTCCTACCAAAAGACACTGGAATGGGATCAAACACATATTTCGATACCTTCGAGGAACTACTGATTTAGGATTATTTTATTCTAACGAATCAAAACAAGATTTGGTTGGTTATGCAGATGCAGGTTATTTATCTGATCCACATAAAGCTAAATCTCAAACTGGATATGTATTCCTAAATGGAGGTACTGCAATATCATGGCGTTCTCAAAAACAAACACTTGTTGCTACATCGTCAAATCATGCCGAAGTGATTGCATTACATGAAGCTACTCGAGAATGTTTTTGGTTGAGATCAATGACACAACTCATTACTGATTCTTGTGGACTAGAACGCGATAAAAGTCCAACAACTATCTATGAAGATAATGCAGCTTGCATAGCACAGATGAAAGAAGGGTATATCAAAAGTGACCGAACAAAACACATACCACCTAGATTCTTCTCATACACTCAAAATCTCATTAAGGACAACCAGATTGAAATGAGATATGTGCAATCTAGCAAAAACTCTGCTGATCTTTTCACGAAAGCACTTCCAACTGCTATTTTCAGAACACACGTTCATAACATTGGCATGAGACATGTTCAAAAGATGTAACAGCTGAAGCGATGTCTACTTGAGGGGGAGTCAACTCCATGCTGCACTCTTTTTCCCTTAGCTAAAGTTTTTTCCCACTGGGTTTTCTTTAGCAAGGTTTTTAACGAGGCAGTAATTTATAGTTGATCTTCAACAAAATAAAATTGCTATCCAAGGGGGAGTGTTATAATAATAATAATAATATAGATATGGATAGTCAATTTTGGTGTATACATATAGTCAATTTTGGTACACAAAGTATGTATTTTTATATTGAGATTTTAGGCTATAAATACTCATGAATGCAAGCATTAAACTTGCACCATTTCTCACACTTACAAAGTGTTTCTTTCTTTCTCTCCATTATCATCTTTGTTCTTACACTTCATTATTAGTATTCTAAATCAAGAATCAAATCACTAAAGGTAGTTATAAGCCTACTGAATTATAACACATTCCAATTAGTATATAGGAGTTTATTTAAGATTTTTTGACTTTTTTGCTCAGTTGGTCCCTCTATTATACCCCAAATCGCTAGTTTGGTCCCTCGTTTTTTAATTTGGCAATCAGAGTCCCTGAGTTATTTTGATTTTGCAATTGGCGTCCCTCCGTCAAATTTCTGTTAAAAATGTCGGTTAACCTTGTCATGTGCAATGCATGTGAGGGTAAAATTGTCTTTTTACTAAAAACAAGGGACCACCGGCGCAAAAATATCTTAACTAAAAGTGAGGGACCACTGGCGCAAAAAAACTTATAATGTTTATATTTTTATTTTATAAATTTATAAAAACAGGAATCTATAAATTATTAACCCTTATATACTAAATGTGGTGGCAATTTATGTAGTTTTAATTCAATCTAATTGTAGTTTTGAGTTTGTGGTGGCAATTTATGTAGTTTTAATTCAATTTAATTGTAGTTTTGAGTTTGCGCTCGCATTACAAACGGTCCCTCAACTTCGCCTATATTTACACAACGACCCCTCAAGTTTACACTATCTCAGGGGTTAAAAGTGTAAATATATAATTTTATTAAAATAAAAGAAACTAATTTCACCCGAATTTATAACGGGCCCTATCTTCTCGCTCGGTGCGAGTTAAATTTTTTCGAGACCACCGTTCAATTACGAAAAATCTTACGAACCCAACGGGACTAACTATACGCGAAATGGACATTTTTTTTAAAAAAACGCTAAACACAACGACAACCCTTATCTTCCAGCTCGCCACGAGTTAAATTTTTTCGACGGCAGCGTCAGACTCGAAATAATTTTATGAACAAAACGAAACTAACCACGTTCAAAACGGATACTTTTTAAAAAACACTAAACACAACGACAACCCATATCTTTCTGCTCGCCGCGAGTTACATTTTTTCGACAGCACCGTTACACTCGAAAAAATTTATTGAACAAAACAAAACTAACTACGTTCGAAACGGATACTTTTTAAAAAACGCTTAACACAACGACATCTAAAACGGTGCTTAACACATGGGCCGTATTCCCCTCTGTAAATACACAACGCTGCGTTAAATATGAATACGCAGCCCGAAAGCCCCCAACGCAGCCCAAAAGCCCACGCCGCAACGCGCGGGCCGGTCCGAACTAGTTATTATTATTATTATTATTATGATTATTATTATTATTATTATTATTATTATTATTATTATTATTATTATTATTATTATTATTATTATTATAATACAAACTCTAACTTGATTTAATCGCTGATGAACATGAGAACCACCATTGATGAACTTGAAAAATCAAATCGGAGATCTAGTGTGCTTCAGCATTTGAATTCTGCACAAAACTTGTTTATAATCATCATTTAATCGTTCGACAATCATCAGTTGATCCTAAAAATTCCAGATTCAACCAAATTAAAAAGTTGACCGCATAGAAACGAACTTTGACTTTGAATCTGTGAATCGTGCAATGAAATTCATGTTGATTTGATGAATCACGAAGCATAAGTGATACATAAGGATTCAGAAAATATGCTTGATTCGATCAAAAACGCACTGAGTTGATCCGGAGACCAAAACATCATGAGTTTTCGCATAACGAAGAACACGAACTGAAAATCATCAAATATGATATTGTTGTTTAAAATTGAAGATCAACGAGTGTTAGGCATCGATTGAGGAACATAATGTTGTAATCAATTCATTTTGAGATTCATTATTTGATGATGTGAAGTTTGAGGTTGAAGATGACACATACGAACAAGTACTGTAGCATTTTTCTAAGTTGAATCTGTATAAAATGTTGAATCTGATATGTGTAGTGAAATGATATAATAATCCGATCTGATGTGTAGTTATCAATTGATGCTCTGAAGTTAGAGTTTATATAATAATAATAATAATAATAATAATAATAATAATAATAATAATAATAATAATAATAATAATAATAATAATAATAGTAATACTGTAATAATAGTAATAATAATAGTAATAATAGTCATAATAATAATAGTAATAATAATAATAATAATAATAATTTATAGATTCTTGTTTTTATAAATTTATAAAATAAAATATAAACCTTATAATTTTTTTTGCGCCAGTGGTCCCTCATTTTTAGTTAAGATATTTTTGCGCCAGTGGTCCCTTGTTTTTAGTGAAGAAAAGAGTAAAAAGACGATTTTACCCTCACATGCATTGCACATGACAAGGTTAACGGACATTTTTAACAGAAATTTGACGGAGGGACGCTAGTTGCAAAATCAAAATAACTCAGGGACTCTGATTGCCAAATTAAAAACCGGGGGACCAAACTAGCGATTTGGGGTATAATAGAGGGACCAACTGAGCAAAAAAGTCAGATTTTTTTATTAAAATTATAAATTTACATTTGACCCCTTGTTTGGGGAGTTAGGAGTGTAGAGGGGCTATTTTGTTTGTTTTTTTGATATTGTTTTGGTTCACCGTACGACCAAATTTTGCATTCCAATTAGTATATAAGAGTTTATTTAAGATTTTTTTATTAAAATTATAAATTTACATTTGATCCCGTTTAGGGGTTAGGAGTGTAAGTTGGGGAAAATTTGAGGGGCTATTTTGTTTGGTTTTTTAATGTCGTTTTGGTTTCACCATACGATTAAATTTTGTATTTCAATTATTATATTTAGTATATAGGATAAATAACAAATAAAAATTGGATAAATAACAAATGATAAGTTTGAGTGGGCATATAAACGTTTTTAAACAAGCATGTGGTCAGCCGCGCGTTGCGGCGGCGGACCACATATTCGTGTATCATTTACATAGATTTTTAAGTGTTGATTGCTGTTTCAGGTGAAGGAAAGTAATGATCACAATATACTCGTATTTTTGTACATCCAGAACTACATGTTCTTTTTATGTCTAGTATAACACTGGGCCAAAATTAGCTTGTGCTGCTTCGGTCTGTCTTTTTCTTTGCTTTCTATGATCAAGCATTCAAGCCAGCATGAGTCTTCACTGAATATCTTGAGTTTCTTTTTGGACATGAGCCGGTAAGAAACCTAAACTAAAAGCTGCAACTGAATGTGTAAGTGGAAAAAAAAATATGTAAAAATTTACACTATGTATACGATATCATACCATCTGAATTAAATAGCCCAGCATCACGACAAACGGGCGATCTGCAGACCCTTTTATTTTTAAAAGACAATTGAACTGATGATAAGCACATTAGACCTGCAATTATAACGGGGAAAAACATCACAGTAAGCTCATTTTTATGCATAAACAATATCAAGAAACATAAGCTTAGGATTCCCATAATTAAGTGGCTTTAACTGTAATTTCCTAATTTATCAGTAAGGTATCTTCATATATGCTAATCAATTTTACATTATATATATTATATGTATATGTATATTTTAAGTCTAAACATTGAAGTCAGGCCTACAAAGACTCGCAAACAAATTAATGTTTTACTTGGTCAAGTTAATGTCCATTTACTTTTTTTAGTAATTCAGTCATTTTCCCTGATTGTAAGACATATCAATTAAGTGCCAAAGTATTAGACAATTATAGACAGATGAAATTCAGGAGTGTGTTTAAGCCACCTAAGAACCTCATATTTATTGATATTGTCAACATATCTATAAAAATGACGTTAACAAAACAGAAAATTAAAAAACAAACCAATCTATATATTACCTGACGGTATTTTTTACAAATGAATGTAGTTAATCTGGCCATGATAATCCAAATAAGCTGAAAATTCGGTAACCTGCCATGATAACCAAAATAACCAAAAACGTTAACCAAAATAACCTAAAAATTCTTTTGAAAACACAATAACCTACCAATTCGTTAAATCAATCATAATGGGCATATTTAAATCAACACATACTCAAACTGACATTGTATAATAATGTAATTGGGTCAAACGTAAAATGGATCAACAAAACCCTTTAAGTTATATAACTTTGAAATTCATTATTTTGACCCGTCAATATTAGTAAAAAAAAGACTGGCAATTGATGTAATTATATGAATTTATACAAAATTCACCTGTCCGTCCAAATTACTTACTGTCTGAGTCCGCAGCAACCGCCTAAATTACCCGCCCTCTTTGAACTTGAGCCATACTTTCTTTCAAAATGCTACTGACTTAAATAAAGCTTCACTTTACTCTAAATCACCAAGTGTTACATACAACCAAATATCATATCATAAACAATATTACAAAACAATGACAAATATCCATATAGAAATCACAAACTAACAGTAGACCATTCGTAACAAACATAATCAATATAGCATCTCAATTTTCAATTATCTACATAAAAAAATGAACCCAATTTTCATTGCAACATTTACAATTAGAATGCAATAATACTAAAGGGAGTATTAGAATAGTATAATAAATATGGATGATGAATAGAAGTATGAACTTACCAAAGTAACTTGAGCTTAACGTTAAAACATAAAACCTCTAGTGGCAGATTGTCTATATGATACGAACCTTGAATTCGCCAACGAAAACTGAGAAACAATACCATCAGGTAACCCATATTCAGTAATACCAAACTTTTTTTTTTTTTTGCCTTTTTTAGAAGCCATTAGACTCGAGAATATTCAAGACAAAGAATAAGTAAAGCAAAATTTCTAAATGGTAGGTGGCACAGTTGGCGAGTAAAGCAAGTTTCTAAGTAAATAGGGTCCGGTTATGACAGAAAATGACATAGGCTCAGATAAGTGGTTAAAGTCAAGCAAAAGAGCGGAATCGTAACGGCTACAAACTTTAAGTTGCCACGCCAAGCTACGAAACCATTTTAACTCATTTGTAGACCCAATTACAATGATTTAGTCATCATAGCCTGAGTAAATGGCTTTATACGATGGTGTAGAATGACGAAGATACCCACCTTTGTTGAATATAAAGATGCCGTGAACAGTAAAAAGGATTTGCTCCATTGTATTAATTATTAAGACCGTGAACAGTAAAATGTTGTGCTTCAATGATATATTATTAATGTTATAAATCGTATGTTCACAGAAGTAATTTTTCCAGCAAATAGGGTCCGTTTACGATAGAAATGAAAGGCTTAGAAAAGTGGTTAAAGTCAAGCAAAAGAGCAGGAATCGTAACGGCTGCAAACTTTAAGTTGCCACGCCAAGCTACAACGCCCTTTAAACTCATTTGTCAACTCAAGTCCAATGACTTAATCATCACATCCTGTTTTAAATTCTTTTTTTCAAAAAAAAAAAAAAAAAAAAAATCTTGCTTTTTTATTCGGAATTTAGAACATTGTCAGGCACAATCGTTAATACGAATGTGTCTCGTGACTAAACAAAACCACATAGAAACTGTATTGCAAACCTTTGTGGTTTTCATTGTGGCTCAGACATAGGCATGAACCAAGGAATCGAAAACAAATCGCCATGGCTGCAATCCAGAGATTGCCGAGCCAAGATACGAAAACGTTTATTCAAGTTACTCAGCCCACATCCAATTCGATCATCATCACAGCCTGATTTCCTAAAGGGCAGTGTAAGAATAGCATCTATTACAAATGAACAGGCGAGCATGGCTGCGATTTTAAACAATGCTAAGCTAAGATATGATCATGTTTTTGCCATCATAAGGCTGAAGTTATAACCGTAAAGATTACCTGCAAAATAGAGCAGTATAGATTCCCAATTATTATGGATTCAAAATTGAAGGTCACCATGTTTGCAATTTTCGTCCAATACTCAGGTTAATTGTGTATGAAAGAAATCAGTCATATAATCTAACATGTACTAAACACATACATCTTTTTATATCAAATTCATTAAAAAAAAAAAAAAAAAAGGACAGCTTCAACCATCGAAAGATTACCATCAGAAATTTGATAACTTTTAAAATTTTTTTGTAAAATTCGCAGGAGACATAACATGTACACATTTTTTATCATACTCAATTACACAAAGAATCTTGCATAACAGTAAATACAAAATACAAATTCAGGAAGAAGCCATACCAAAGTATTCCAGTTGTTGACCCCCTCTTCAATCAACACGACGGAGCAAAAGTGTAAGACCCGTTTATTTGTAGTGTACATAAGTGTAGTTAATGTACTTGAAGTGGGCTTTTGGTTGTACATATTAAAAATAATGCAGAAACCTGGTCTGGGCGTTTGGCGCGCCGCGCCATTGTTCTGTGACAGATTCCTTTTTAATTATATATTTTGAGGGCAATTTGGTAAAATCACAATGAATCTGACTTTAAGGCTTGAGATCAGTTGTTGGAGCCTCATTTACTCCATTCCCACCCACTTAATCATCTTCCATTAAATCCTAGAGAGAGAGGAGGTTCTAGAGTGAGAAAGCTCCATTAAAGGAAGAAGGAGTTTGAATCGGGTCTTAGTGCGAGTTTCAAAGTTGTTCATCTTTCCTCTAGCCACGTTTTGGTGGTAGTGGTATGCTCTAATCTTGATTTCTTGATTTTAATTTGATTATGGGTTAAGGTTTGGGGTAAGTGATGAACCTAAAACCCATTTGTTAGTAAATTGGGTGTTTTGGGTGAATTTGGGTCATGTAGACCCAAAGATGATTAACTAGGGTTTTCAAAGTATTAAACTATGTTTATGAGCCTAAATTGGTTAGTTAAAGTACTAGCACACTTATATATATGTAAATGGGTGTTAAGTGGGTTAGTGGGTGACCCGAAATGGGTGTATTGACTTTAAATGGTCAAATGGGTCATGATGGACCTAAGTAGGTAAATGTATGTGTTTGATGCATAAACTTTGTATTGGAAAGTGTCTTAGGACCTAACTTGGTTAATGATTAGGGTTTTAGGGATGTTAACCCAAATAATAGGGTTAGGGTTGCAAATGGGTCAATATTGCACCATGGGGCAAGATAACCCTAGAATGGAGTTTTAGTTGGTTGACCAACTTGAGTTTGTGTTTGATATTATGTATAATGTAATAGGTACATTACATTGAAGATTTTCGAGCTTGATTATCTTTCACAAGAGATTTTGAGGTGAGTGGAGTAATTATACGTATGTGTATATGACGCGTTTATTTGTGGGTGTTATGGTATGAACCATCGAGCTGGTAGTGCCATAACATGTGTGCGATAAGATGTGAACCACGATCCGGTAGCATCGAGTGTGAACCACGAGCCGGTAGCACTATAAAATAGATGTGAACCACGAGCCGGTAGCATCGAGTGTGAACCACGAGCCGGTAGCACTATAAAATAAGATGTGAACCACGAGCCGGTAGCATCGAGTGTGAACCACGAGCCGGTAGCACTATAAAAGAGTATGACTCAATTTCGTATGGTGTGAACCACGAGCCGGTAGCACCATAGCGTTTATGGTTAACCATATTGAGATTGTCGTTTATTTAGCATATTGTTTATATATATATATATATATATATATATATATATATATATATATATATATATATATATATATATATATATATATATATATATATATATATATATATATATTGTGTTGAGTATATGCTAATGCGGTTTTGTGTTAATGTACGACTTGTTAAGTGTTTTGGGTACGATGACATGCTAATTGAGTTACAAGTTCGTATGAGGTATTTGGTGAATGTGATTGCAAATAGATGAGTTATATATATGTATGTGTAATTATTGCATTCACTAAGCTTTGCTTACCCTCTCGTTGTTTACCTTTTTATAGGTTCAGTTGTGGACAAGGGTGAGGGCATCATCTTGGATTAAAGATCCCGTCGTTGTTAGAGAACGCTTTTGGGATATTTAGCTTTTGGAGTTTGACCGAGACTTGGGTAGTTTAATCCCAAACACCATGCTCGTAGTGTAGTTTGGTACTTAAACTTTTTGATGGTCGAAACTCATATTTTGTATTAAACTCGCAAAACGGCCGATGTGGGCCCCGCTTCGTAAAACTCATTTTATTAATGGAATGTGTTAGTTTTACATATTTGAATATGTTGTTAAAAGCGTTTTGTCTAATTATGTAGGGAGGTGGCCAATCTTTTTCGCATTTCAAGACTTTTGGGACAGACCAGAATGGCGAGCCGCGCGGCCTCCTGGCGCGCCGCGCCATTTGCTGATCAAACACATTTTTTTTTTTGATATTTTCCGCGGGTTCGTTTGTGTTTTGGTTTGGGTCGTTACAAAAAGCCAACGGAACCGTGTGCACTTATTACATGAAATAAACCACAACAATTAAACCACCGTTAACATCAAATTAAATGGAGCCGTAACAGAAATTCTACGGTTAAATGGCACAATTAATAATATATCATTGAAGCACAACGATTTAGGTTATAGCTACAAATCGTAACAACAATGAAGTGTTACCTCAAAAACTGCGAAACTTCAGCTGAAACCATAAGAACATCTCACCGGACAAATCAAAGGGCCATGGTGCTCGTGACAGAAAACCGAAAACCCTAATAAGGGGACGATGATGGATGGAAATTGACAGAGGAAGGAGAGGAAAAAAATCGCTTAAAGGTTCCAAGAAAAAGAGATGGTCAAAATATGGGAGGCGGAGCGGTTGCCGGCGATGGAGATGGTTGCCGGCGATGGAGATGGTTAGTCATCGCCGTTAAGTTGAGCGGTGATGACTGATCGCCTGAAGGTTCCAGAGGGAAAAAGGAACGGATGAAATATGGGAGGTGAGGGAGGTAGGTGAGATTTTTATAGTGTGGTGTAAAATGTCGAAAATAACCCTGTTGTTACTGTTGTTGAACAGTAAAACGGATTTGCTGAATTGTTACTGTTGTTGAACAGTAAAACGGATTTGCTCAATTGTATTTATTAGTATTAACTAGAAAAAATTTGACCGCGCGTTGCTGCGTTTGTATTCGGCGCGCGGTCGAATTTGAATATACCTTGTTTGGTACCTAATATATCTAATAGGTTGGGTTGTTTGTTGGACGTGTATGTATATGTATGTAATTTAGCCCGAAATATTTAATTTTTTTAACGATATCCGTTTCGCGTATAGTTAGTCACGTTGTGTTCGTAAAATTAATTCGAGTTGAAAGGTGGTCTCGGAAAAATTTAACTCGCACTGAGCGTGAATATAGGGCCCGTTATTTAGTGTTTTTTTAACGATGTCCGTTTCGCATATAGTTAGTCCCGTTGGGTTCGTGAGATTTTTTCGAGTTGAACGGTGGCCTTGGAAAAATTTAACTCGCACCGAGTAAGAAGATGGGGCCCGTTATAAATTTGGGTGCAATAAGTTTTTTTAATTTTAATAAAATTATATATTTACATTTTTTACCCCTGAAAAAGTGTAAAGTTGAGGGGGCGATGTGTAAAGTGTGCGAAAGTTGGGGGTTCAAACGCAAAACGACATCAGTTAAAACTGAAACGACCAAAAAAACCCATGACATTTAGTATCTTTATAGTGTAAACGCAAACGCAAACGCAAAATGACATCGCGTTATAACTGAAACTACCAAGAAACCCATGACATTTAGTTTGTAGGGGTAATAATATGGAAGCTAAAAAATACTCCGTAAAACTTAAATATTTTGTTTAACCTCACAGAACTTACGTTATCGCCCATATGCAGGGACCGGTTGATAAACCCTAGTGGGTTACATTATCTAATATTTCGAAGCAGATTGGAATGGAGGCTTAAATCTTCACAAATTGAGTGTTATTTACACAATCAATCACACTTCTTCTGGCAGGTTAATCTCTTAAAAAGTTTGTTATACATTTTTCTTCAAGTTCGGAATCATTAAGTATTATTGTAGTTTGTTTAAATTAATGTCAATCATGTACTGTAATTTCACAAAGTTTCAAGCTTTGCCTATCGCCATTAAAACGTCAGCACAACCACCAAAATGCCTTTTACAATTCTACAAAAACCCTAAAACCCCCAAATTTTTATCCATTGAAAAACCCCTGTGTTGTTCTAGGGTTAGGAAATTTAGAACTAGCTCAGTTGGGTACTCTCAGTTAAGAGGATATACTGCACAAGGTGATTGCTTTTCAAATGGGGTTCATTTTAAATCTAGAAATTTTTCGACTTCTTATGCTCGGAAAGCGGTTGAAGGTAGTGATTATGGAAAACCCCTTCCTTGGTTAGCTAAAAATAAAGATAATACGTTTGAAAGATCGGGTGACACGAGGCGGTCGTCTTGGGGAGAATCGGCTGAAAAGTTCACAAAAGATGGTAGGGAAAAGATCAGGAGAAAAGATTTTAAACAAAGAAATGGGAATTCGGAAGATGCGTCAGATGCAAGAAAGGTTTTTCGATCTTCTTGGGAGGTATCTGCTGAAAAGTTTGTGAAAAGTGGTGAAAGAGGTAGAAGATTTGATGAACGTAATGATTATAGGGAAAGAAGGAATGTGTCTGGAGAAGAACCGGTTACAAGGAAAGTTAATCGATCTTCTTGGGAGGAATCGACTAAAAAGTTTGTGAGAAATGGTAATGATGAAAAGGGTAGGAGATTTGATGAACGAAATGATTATAGTAAAAGGGAGGTTTCGGAAGATGATTCAGATTTAGAAAATGAAGAAGATGATAATCCAAAGTGGTATAAGGTTCAAGAACGGTTCGATAAGTTTGACAAGGTTGTTGACGTGGGACGAAATGGTAACGAGTTTCGCAAGTGGAATAGGCAAGATAATTTTGGTAAGAAGGTATGGAAAGAAGCGACTGAATCTAGTGTGCCGAGAATGGTTGGTGAAAGTGTTTATGGAATCGGTCCTGTTTTGGCTGCATTATCAGCAAACCGAAGAGAATTTTATGCATTGTATGTTCGTGAAGGGATTGATTTAAGTGGAAATAATAGAAAGAAAAAGGATAAAAAAGGGTTTGAGAAAGTGTTGAAAGTTGCTGAAAAGATAGGGTTACCAATAAAGGAAATATCGAAACATGATCTTAATATGATTGTCGATAGTCGGCCTCATCAGGGTCTGGTTCTCGACGCTTCACCTTTAGAAATGGTGAGTATACGTGAATTAGATCGTGTTGTGAGTGGTGAAAACGAAGGGTCTCCTCTTTGGTTGGCGTTGGATGAAGTTATGGATCCTCAAAACTTGGGTGCTATAATTAGGTCGGCTTACTTTTTTGGTGCATCAGGGGTTGTACTTTGTGCAAAGAATTCTGCACCACTTAGCGGTGTTGTAAGTAAAGCAAGTGCAGGTTCGCTTGAGTTGACTGAGCTTCGTTGTTGCAAGAATATGATGCAGTTTTTGATCTCGTCAGCTGAAAATGGTTGGAGGGTTCTTGGTGGTTCGGTTTCTTCACGAGCCGTGGGTCTAAATGAGGTGACCACGAGTGAGCCGACAATTCTGGTTTTGGGGAGTGAGGGGACCGGTTTGAGAGTATTGGTCGAGAGGTCGTGTACTCAGCTGGTGAAAATTCCTGGGAATATTCCAGTGCATGTGAGCGCAGGGTTAGAAGATGTGGAGACTGAGGAGTTTCAGTCTTTTCTTGCTGTTGAGAGTTTAAATGTTAGTGTTGCAGCTGGTGTGATGTTGCATCACTTGGTTAGAACTAACAACAGTAAGACTACACTTGATGTTGAGGGTTAGTTTAGTTTTTTTTTTTCTTGTTTTATTTTAATTTCTTATATGCTCTTTATATGTAATGGATACAGCTTCGTAGAGAGTACAATTGACATCAGTTTGATTTTAAGATGTTGATTAGTTACTTTGTGTATTTCTTTTTTGTTAGCGACATGTACCAGAGATTCTCATATAGTCATATATACCAAACAATTACTAATAAATATATATATGATAATGATGATTTTGGCTACATAAACAGATGTTACCATTAATCCCATAAATACTCTTGAGCATATTTGTAACTTAGTACGATAAATTGCGAGGGCTTCATAAATACTCTTAAAGTCACGAATTGTTTCTCAATTCGGTTCCAAAAATCGGACCTGTTGTTGTCTTTCACAGCCGACTTCCACATAAATCATGGCCAAGATCTCGTAGTGATACATGGTCGTGGTCGTGGCCAACGCCCGCCCGCCACTATGCCACTGCTGATGCTAAACTCCACTCCTCTTGACACTGTTGATGTCTTCACTTTGACCGGCCTCCATAAACGGATATTACCTTTTATAGGTCTCTTGTTGGTGCTCTCCAATACCTGACCATTACGTTGGTGCTCTCCAATACCTGACCATTACGCGCCCAGACATTTTCTATGCGGTGAATCAAGTAAGCCAATTTATACAAGCTCTTACCAATGATCATTTTCAAGTCGTCAGCGAATTCTTCGCGATGTCAAAGGCACACTTACTTATGGCTTAACATTTACTCATTCACTAAAACTATCCATTCTTGGTTACTCTAATGCCAACTGGGCACACTGCATTGAAACCTGGAGATCTACCTATGGCTACTCCATCTTTCATGGAGATCTACCCATGACAGAACACTTCGTTGATAAGTCAAATAAGGGTATTCTTGGAGAACAAATTAGGGTTATATAATGTTTAGATATATTTTGCATATTTGTTGTATTTCAGTATATCTCTAATTCCTTGTAATTCCTAAAAGGTGTGGATTATTCAAGTATACAAGTGACAATCAAAACTGGTATCCCCGAATCTGTTTGCTTATGGTCAGTGATCAAATTCTCTATAACATGTCAAATTGATACAGGTACTATTTGTGTGGGGGTTAGGTCGACTCAACAATTTTAGTATTTTTTTTTTTTTTTAACAAATTACAATATTGGATTTATTATTTCGACATATCTATTTATAGGGTTCTATGCATTCAAGAATGCTTTTGATGAATAGCCACTTGTTTGACTAATTTGACTCATTTCCTCTTAAGGATTTATATTTTACATGTTAGAGATAAAACCCATCCCAAATCGAACAATTCACAAGTAAAAGTGTCAGAATTGCCACCTAACTATACACATGCACCAGCTCAGTTACGAAAATATAAATTTTTTAAAAAAAATTTGATTTCTTGATTTATGTGGAGGTCCAAGCAAGTGAAGTTATATGCAGATGAACAAAGGCACTACATCAGAATTCAATAGCATAAAACTTTATAATTTGCACAAAGAAATATACCCACTACACAACGTTTAATCCTATTAACAAAAACACATAACTAGGTTTCAATATGCACAAACTCAAAATACGTTTCAGTATACATCATAATGCTTTTGGTCTATTCTTTGCCACCATCATCAGCATGACTCGGGTCTTTTGTTTAGCCACCAAAACTACTACTAGCTGAGGTATTTTGCACCATCACCGGCACTAAAACTAGCACCACTTATTCAATAGATTCCTCTTCGCTGCTGCTCGAGAGGAGATACGAAGGAATATAGGTCTCCTGTTCACATTGGAACCACTCCTTAGCAGGTGGCCTTTCGTATTGTTGTTGGGCTGACATTTAAGGGATTTTCATTAAATAAATAAATAAATTCATACACCCCCTCGTCCCATATCTATTTTCCTCATATAAAAAAAAAATACACAGTTTAAGAAAAAATGACTGACACATGTGTACTTTTTTATTTACTTTTTAATTTTACCTATTACTTTTGACCTACAGAGTATTTTTTGTCTTACACGTATAAAATAACGAGACAAAAGAACTTAACACATTATTCTTTTCCAGGGATAATTAATTTAGGTCATCTCAAAAAAGAATACTGAACAATAGAATTGAAACATAGTAGTAACTAATACTAATATTAATATTAATATTAATAATTAATAATTAATATTAATAATTAATAATTAATAATAAATATAAGAATAAGATAAAATATCAAGAATGGTCTATGTAGGTTGTATCAAAAATCACTGATGGTCCCTGAACTTTTTTTTTGGTCAAGGATGGTCCCATGTGATTTGCATTTGAATCAATGATTGTCCCCGTGATTTGCATTTTGGATCACCGATGGTCCTTGTGGTTTGCATTTTTTTCGTCATTTATAGTTTTGTTTGGATTATTTTCAGATTGATTTCTGATACAAACCACAGTTAATAATAACTCTGTGTGTTTCCCTTTTCAGAAGTATATATAATCAATTTGAAAAAAATCCAAACCAAACCATATTGGTTCGGATTACTTATTCACTTTTATCCTCCAATTTGCTTTTTTGTAAATTTTTTAAAACAAACCGAATTATATAGCGGTTAACTAAATAATATTGTAAATACATAGTAGCTTTAGAGTAGTGGTCCACGACTTAGACCCTCTTTAACGCGCCCGACATAGGTCATCGGTGCCACCAACACGCCACCAGCACGCCATTAACGCGGCGTGTTGGTGGGTTTTGAGTCCGGCGTGTTGGAACCAGGCACGGAGAAGGTGAAGGCGTGCCTGGATGATTTCGTCGACGTGTAATGTTTTGGTTGGTCGGTAACTTGAACGTATAGTTTATTTGCAATAGATATATATTTTGTTTGAGTATATATGTAAACATCTACATACTGACGAACATATACATTCCAACATATATATTTGAACATATACGTTCCAACATATATATTCATCAAACACAATACTTTCATACCATAAATTCGAACAAAGTTTACATTGATGTGCATTACGGGGGTAGAGCTGAGTATGACTAGAAGTCATACATTGACTATAAAAAAATCTTTTGAAGATGTCGACATTTCTGACTTTGATTGGTCAAAGTTGAAACAGTTCCTCGAAAAGAAACACCATACGTATTTACAGAAATTGTGTATTTCGACGAAGAGAAGCAAGTGTTGATGTTTCTGTTTACGGGTGAGCAATGAGATGCGCAAAAAGAGCGAGCCAAGACATGACCTTGACGAATTGAGTTGTATCTTGTAAACATGGGCCAATCAACTTATAATTGGCTGCCATCCGATTCGAGTTCTCTCGAGTCAGGCTACGAGCCAAGACTCATTTGACGGAAGAAATTAAATTTGTTTTATGTACTCGTTTTTATATTAATTTATTTTTCATTTTTAGAAATTAAGTTGTAATTTGAAATAAAGTAATTTAGGACTTTTATTTATTTGTTATAATTTTCTATTTTTAGAACTTTTTATTAAATGTAAAGGTATTATTAATTTTATTTTAGGTTAGTTTATTAAATTAATTTGTTTTATAATTACAAAATAATGATATAACTAATCAAATAAAATTAAAATTAAAATCAAGAAAAATGAAAAAGAAACAAAAATACCTCACCCTACTCATCAACACGCCACTCAACATGTCATCCATTATTTACCAGTTTATCAGCACGCACATCAAACACCACACCCTCACCCATCGACACGCCAACACACCCATCAGGGTTAGAGATGTCTTATATGCTTAATACGTGGGTGGAGATTCGAATCTTGCCCTCTCATTTTATTCTACTTCACTCCTTCACCCTCTTAGCCCATTTGATTTTCATTTTAAGCTCACACATTCTTTTATTTTTTAAATTTTCGTTTAATAGTTTTCTTAAAAATTCTTTTTTATAACTTTTATATATTTTTCTTTAAATACAATTATATTTATCTCACACATTTTATTAACCATTAATAAAAGTGTTATAATTATGTGAGTTTTAATTAGTTTAATTATTACAATTAAATTATCTCTATTTTGTCCGCTGAAATGAATTATTGACTATCTGATTATGTTAGTTTCATTATCGTTAAAATGTTTTAATTGAAAACATATAGTTATGTAAAAAAAATTATCGCACACAACAGTGCACGTTGACCCATTTCTTGTTTAGTTCAAGTATGAATGGTCCAACCATTCACATGTAAAATTGTAAACAAATATGGTATCCGTATGATTTTTCATTTTCAATTTTAGAGTTTTCACTACAAAACTAATGACATCCAAGTTGTATGTGAATATAACCTGTTTTCTTTTGTTTTGATTCAAATATATATACGAGTAAATTGACACACCACCTTTGAATGTCGGCCCGCCACGAAAGGATTGAAAAGGTTGGTAAAACATGGTTGGTAAGAGTCATAAAACAGACACCAAAGGTGGCACTTGTGACAAAGCCTTGGCGGGTAGAGATCGTTGGGCAACACAATTGCTGAATGAAGATTCGCACTCCCTGTACTTATTCTCTTCATTTTGATTAAAGTTTTTATGATCCCTTCTTGGCAGCCACAAATTTGATCTTCGTCAAGTCTCAATTATTCTTTCCATTCAGTGGTCCCACATTTATACGGACATTACACCCGGATTTCCACTCTCCGATTCTAGCATATATATTTAAATTGCCTGATCATGATGATACTTAAAAAAAGAAGGGTGGTGATATTTCTCCTCAAATTTTTGATAAATCCACTTTATTTATGCAACTCATTTTTGTACAGTACACGTTGATAATGCATAGGTGTGAGTGCATTTATCAAAAATTAAAGTGGAAATATTGTTATCTTAAAAAAGAATGTAAGTAGTATTGTTCAATTTATTATATTTTAACTATTTTTTTAGTTTGGCAAAGTTCTCCCTTCAGTGACCCTCATATTTATCTCCTTCATAGTTAAAATGTTTAAGTGCTCTCTGTATTTGAATCTCATCTCCCTATTTTGAAGATAGATCAGAATCAAAATACTTTATCCTCCTTCATCACCAATTTCCTCAGGTCTATATGAGAATACTTTGTTCTCCACAATCACCAATTGCCATATTGTAATATGTTTTCTGTAAAAATTAAATTTCATATTAATCTCATAATTCACCAGTTTATGAACATAAATTAAAGAAATATTATTAAGGTAAATAAACTTATACAAGATGATCTGTAGTATAATCTTAGGTAAATCATTTTATCAAGTAGCACATGATAAATGTTTTTATTCACTTTATCCAACACAAAAATAGATGCAACTAGATAGATTTCTTTAACTCATTTCATCAAATATCTTATAGACGTAAAAAGGAAGTAACATGAAATAAAAGAAATGAATGCTCACTGATTCGCTCCATTGCAATTTGATCCTTGAATAGTCAGTATTTGTGTTTTTGCGGAAAGAAATTGTTAATGTATGTAATGTATTCAATTATCTCTCTTTCTTGATAATCAGACATGCAAGGTGGAAGTAAATCTTAGATGAATGGTTTAAGGGATGAATGGTTTGTTGTATTAGGGAGTTCATTATATAGTTTAACTTAGACCTGAATGGATCGGGTTTTGGTTTACTGATGGGTATGGCTACTGTTTACCCAACCTACTGGTTAGCCGAAGTTGCAAATGGTAAAACTAACACTAACATTTTAATTAAAATTGGTTTCTAAAAGGTTTAGTTTATAATATTTGTAGTAAAAACAATTTCTATCTTAATAATAATAATAATAATAATAATAATAATAATAATAATAATAATAATAATAATAATAATAATAATAATAATAATAATAATAATAATAATAATAATGTTGAAACTAACATTTTGATCATCAATTTTGAAAATTCAATAATTTCTCCAGACATTTTCTGAGATTGATGTGTTATATATATATATATATATATATATATATATATATATATATATATATATATATATATATATATATATATATATATATATATATATAGTGGTAGGATCAAGAGGGAAGTAACCATTCGGGGGGAAGCGGGGGGAAGCAAAAACTTTTTTTTTTTCGTTTTTTGAAAAAACTTTGTTCACGAACATTATAGATGAGATGAAAATATGAACATTTAGTAGAGACACTTTGTGATAAATGTTTTTATTTTGACGGGAAAATGCTCGAAGAAGTAATGTATAACAATTATCGTGTTTTTCGAGCGTATTTTGAGGTTTTAGCTATTGGTGTTTAGATATTAGGGTTTAGATATTAGGGTTTATAGGGTTTAGATATTAGGGTTTAGAAATTTAGGGTTTAGGGTTTAGATTTAGGATTTAGATTGAGTTTTTAACACGAACGGTTTAGAGTTTAGGGTTTAGGGTTTAGCGTTTGGTGTTTTGGGTTTATGGAATAAACCCAAAACACCAAACCCTAAACCTTAAACTCTAAATCGGGCTAAATTTTACTTCACAAAACATGAAAAAAAAACGTTCATATTCTTCACGAACAATATTATCTTGAATGTTATTTTTGTCGATCGTTTTTCCGCCTAAATAATAACATTCATCACGAAGTGTCTCTTCTAAATGTTCATATTTTCGTGTGATCTTGATGCCGGAAAAAAAAAATTTCAAAAAAAACGAAAAAAAATAAAAAATTTTGCTTCCCCCCGATTGGTTATTTCCCCATTGATCCTGCCCCTATATATATATATATATATATATATATATATATATATATATATATATATATATATATATATATATATATATATATATATACAAATTACTTACTCTATCACAATTTAATAGTTCAGTATTTGTTGCAGATTGTCTCAAATTAATAGTTTACTTTTATAAATTTAAATAATGAAAGTTAAAGTTATTTTATACTCTTATTTATATATAAACAAAAGTATATATAAAAGGTAAAAAAATAAAATAGTAAAATAAGAAAATTACACAATTATAATAACAATGATATTTATATTTATATAATGACATATTTTTTGTGAAGTGACTATTAAATTGAGATGGGAAGTAGTAGAGTAATATATTTATACACAGTGGCGGAGTTGAGATTTAAAGATGATGGGGACTCAGTGTCACGAACTTCTTTCGATTAACTCATTGCTCGACACTAGTCTCTATTAAGTCAACTTTAGTCGGACCTTCCAATGATTTAAGTAACCAATAGAGAACAAGGGATAAAAAGGAAAATATCTATATTTATTAAGAGAACTTTACAAGGGAGAATAAAAGAACTTTGAGATGTGTTAGATCATATGAGTTCACCCCCTATTTATACTACTTTTACTACATAATGGATGACTCGGATTAAACTAAATGAATGACTAAGATCAAAGTATCAAAAATTGCAAAAATGTACATAATTTTATATATGTCCATCGAATTTTCACATCATTCAAAAGATGAACTAATGAGAGAGTCTTAGAAAGCTTCCATGAAATTCTTTGGCCTTTCTTGATTTTGAGTAGATATTTCATAATTGTGCTACAAGCTTAATAAGTTGAACCACAAATCTAGTGGATTGTCACATTAGTCAACAATTAGATAATTAACATAAAAACTATATCTATAAATTGAAACAAAATATTATATTGAAAAAAAAGAAGTTAACAATCATAACCGTTTTAAATAAAGTAAATGTATGAGCCAAAACAATAAGTAAATTTTCTCAAATGTAATCAATAACGAACTAGTTATTTTTTATTTTTTTATGGCGAAAATACATATTATATTATATATATAAAGAAAAAGATCTGATGATCTAGTGGCTTTACATGTGATATAGATTTCACAATCTGTTTGAAATAAACATGAGTTCTACATGAACTGAAATTGACAACATATGACAATAGGAAGAATTGAATTGAAACCAAAGATCCCTAAAGCACCAAACACATAACCTACTTCATCCGTGACGTAACTACCAACCAGAAAACCAAACCTATAAAACATCCACGCCCGAACCAAAGTCAACAAAGTGAACATCGCGCCACACACCACAATCAACCGCACCACCCTTAACACTGTGAACCTGCCACAAAACCGCCGTCGGGCAACCCAAGAACACCCGCCTCGAGACCGCAATCAGAAAACTAGGAAGAACCCGCGTTAGCTAGCAAATCCAAAAAATGTCAAATGGTCCCTTAGAAACCCTAGTCAGTCAAAACCCTACTTACGGATAATCGAGAAACAACCGAAAGAAACACCCCAGAAAACCAATTTTTTGGCGCTTAGCAATCAAAAGAACCGCTAAGGCGGCAACAACGTCGAACCTTTCCGAACCGAATCCGACGACGAGGAAGATGGAACGAGCAGAGTCGGTAACACGCATAAAAAAAAGGCTGGATAGACACCAACAGGACCATGGGAGGCAAAGGAAGGTTGTGGAAGAAACAAAACTAAAATTCGATAAAAACCACATCTCACCAAACAGAGGAAAGATGCGAGACTTACCAACTATCTAAAGATGAGGAAAAGCCGCCATTTTCATAAAACAAACATGAATAACCAAGAAGACCACCGCAACCTGAAAAATAGCCAAAGTAAGGAGAAACTTACCAAAAAACCGACAAACCACGAAACGAACCACAGAACGCAAAAATCGGTCGTCATCTGTAGTCGATTCTGAAACTCGCCTGAAAGAAACTCATGTGACAAAGTGTCACGACCCTACTTTTTCCGTTATCTTTTACCGTTTGTATTTAACGTCCGTTAATTGATATTCGTCCCACGTCATTTTTATGACTTATATTATTATTTTAGTAATAATATATTAATTATTATATGTTATATGAATATTTTTATTCGTATTTTAAATTGTCGTTTCTACATGTCATGGATTTCTATCCGGCAAATCATTTCGGTTTTCAAATCAACGGTTAGACTTTTGAGATTTTTGAATCCAAATTATTTTATATATGATATTTTTATATCATATGAGTATATAAAGTATTTCTATATTTTATTTTTCGCGTGTGAGTGTTTCCTCCGTAATTTTAATCACGTAGCGGTATTTTCTCGAATCGGACTACGTTTGGACTTTTGGGCCAAACACAAAAATCAAGGAATTAAATTTGGATGGTGTGGGCCATTCCTAAGGCCTAGTTCAGCCGACCCATCACCAATACCCATTCCATTTTAATTTTGCCACTTACACCTCACTTTTTGGCTCATTTGATCATTTTACACTTTGCAAACCCTAACAAATCTCCTCTCCTCTTCTCCCCTCCCTTATGGATGAAATTTTCATCCTCCCTACTCACAAAAATTGTCCACCACTCATTCATACCCAATTCTTCATTATTTTGCAAGATTAGTGACACAATCGGATTCTCCATTTCATGATCTCTAAGATCCTTCTTCTTGTTTCTCGATTTGGGTCGGAGTTGTGATCATTCTTGATCACTTTACCATTTGCTGTTCGCATTTCTATATTATTACTTCATTTACGTTAAGGTGAGTTATAGTCCCATTTTTCTATTTTATATCTTTTGGGATGAGAATACATGCATTTTAGTTTTTTATATTGGACACAAGTGGAAGTTGGTTTAAGTTATTCATTGTGAGTTGAACGAAAATATTCCCTAGCCTGGTAACTGTAATCACTGGTTTCTACTGGTGAACGCGAATCCTATGGATAGATCTATCGGGTTTTACAACCCCATTTCGTGCTAGTCGCGCTAGCAATTTTTGAAGACGGAATGTATTAGTACTTCGTAATTATTTGAAGATACACCTGTTCAGTGTATATTGTGTTTGGTAAGGGTGGAATTGGTTAAGTGGTTACCAGGTGGCTCACGGGTTAATGGAATAATGTTTTATATGTTTTCGAGCATATAATTTTTGTGGTCCAAAATAAGGCTTTATGTTTTCGAACATAAATTTTTACAGTTTAAATTAAATATTGTTTGTAATTTTAAACCTATAATTCACTCAACATTTTTGTTGACAGTTACTCACATGTTTTATTCTCAGGTTCATGATTGATTGCTTCCGCTGTGCTTAGAGAGTCTGCATATTTATGATGGTATCTTTTGTTAAACATTAACTTGCATTCTATTTTGATACATTAAATTGTGGGTGTTTGTTGACTTTGTTTTGGTCAACTTT
Organism: Rutidosis leptorrhynchoides; assembly: GCF_046630445.1. Classification (NCBI taxonomy): domain Eukaryota; kingdom Viridiplantae; phylum Streptophyta; class Magnoliopsida; order Asterales; family Asteraceae; genus Rutidosis; species Rutidosis leptorrhynchoides. Next base: position 350,619,362 of record NC_092342.1, on the reverse strand, counting down.
TGATTAAGCATTTATGTATGATTTTTCTAAACTTACATATTTTGATAGGTTTCCTTTATAGGAAATCATTTTTAAATAAAGAATGCAAGGTTATTTATTAAATTCATTTAGAGTTATGATCAAGCTGTGGGACCAAGATAATGATGGTCGTCAAGTGTACTTTGATGGGTTGTTAAAGTTGGTATCAGAGCCTTGGTTGTAGGGAATTAGGCTGCATTGATGTCGTTACCCGAGTCAATAGGATGCATTAGTGAGTCTAGTCTACAGCCCGACCTATAGCGTATTATTATATGTGATTATTTGTATCCTATAAGTAGGTATATGGTTACCATACATACATCTCTTCTATCTTCTGATTTCGGAAGGAACTCCCATTCTAATTAAATATATTCTCCAACTCTTATGAGAGTTTATCTTTTATAAGAACACCTCGGTTAGTGACACCGAGGGATGTCATTCTTGACTTCTGGAATTCTCGACATTTCTATGTCATCTATTATGGTTATGTATAACATTTTAGTTATATTACGCGAGATGTAATTCTTGACTTCTAGGGCTCGGTATTTCAATGTTAGCTATTATGTTTAGGTATATAACATTCTTGTTATATTACGTGCCTTTGTGCCGTTGTGCCTTTGTGCTTTGGGTTGCGAACCGAAAACGTCATTCTTGACATTTAACGATTCTTGATACTTCAAAGAAATTTCTATGTCATCGTTACTCCTATTCATTACTTTTGATGTTTTTGTCTCTTGTGCTATCCTTAGCAAATTGTTTAAGAAATTGTTTTAGATAAATTATGTGGAAATTCGGGGTTGATCGCGTGTCCTGACCTCATGTAGTGCTATTGGAATGGAACTATGAATTAGTATAATATAATAACGTCAGGCCAACGTGATTATATTACGGTAATTCATATAAAAATTCCAATATCGTGATATGAGGACTAGAAAGTGATTCAAAGAAAACTTTTATACTACTCATTCAGAAATTCCAATATTTTTACATGAGGAATGAAAATACTCATTATCTTATTTGTAGATATACGAAGAACTCGTTTTAACCAAACTATCCATCTCGTGCTTATGAGTGAATTTACATTCTCTCATATACCATAAAAGTTGTGAGGCGAGGAGCTGTGGAATTTTACATTCATTCTTGTTAACGGCATACCTCTTATTCCTTGATAATCATCATCACTTGTTGAATCTGGGTTCACCCCATTACACTATTTTTAGTTAAATGTTAGTTCGATACTCACCACCATATCCTTGCTGGGAGGCACGGTACATATTCTTATGTGACTGGTAGTGACACCCCCGAAATTTCCTAAAGCGTGCATCTTGTTATCTATTATTATGCTTTTAGCGTAGATTCTCATATGATTTCCATGACCACATTTGGAAATTCAACGGAGATAATCGACAGTCACTTGTAGGGATTTTAGTTGAACCTTCAAGCGTCGAACTTATAAACATCTTGAAAGGACCCGTTCATATACATTATAAACGATTCATAATAGTTGATTACATCGCGAGGTATTTGACCTCTATATGATACATTTTACAAACATTGCATTCGTTTTCAAAAGACAAACTTTCTTTACATTGAAAGTTGATGGCATGCATACCATTTCATAATACATCCAACTATAATTCACTTAATAATAATCTTGATGAACTCAACGACACGAATGCAACGACTTTCGAAATATGCCATGAATGTGAAATGTCCCGTTCATATTGATTATAAACGTTCCATATTAATTGATTTCGTCGTGAGGTTTTGACCTCTATATGAGACGTTTTTCAAAGACTGCATTCATTTTTAAAATAACCATAACCTTTATTTTATCGATAAAGGTTTAAAAAGCATTACGTAGATTATCAAATAATGATAATCTAAAATATACCGTTTACACACGACCATTACATAATGGTTTACAATAAGAATATATTACATCAAAAATAAGTTTCTTGAATGCAGTTTTTACACAATATCATACAAGTATGGACTCTAAATCTTGTCCTTATTTTAGTATGCAACAGCGAAAGCTCTTAATAATCACCTGAGAATAAACACGCTTAAAACGTCAACAAAAATGTTGGTGAGTTATAGGTTTAACCTATATATTATCAAATCATAATAATAGACCACAAGATTTCATATTTCAATATACATCCCATACATAGAGATAAAATTCATTCATATGGTGAACATCTGGCAACCGACATTAACAAGATGCATATAAGAATATCCCCTATCATTCCGGGACATCCATCGAACATGATAAAATAACATCGAAGTACTAAAGCATCCGCTACAACGGATGGGGTTTGTTGGGCCCAATAGATCTATCTTTAGGATTCGCGTCAATTAGTAGACTGGTTTACTAATTCTTAGGTTACCAAGTAAAATGGGTATATTCGGCTTCGATCGTTCAACCATATAAAGTAGTTTCATGTACTTGTGTCTATTTTGTAAAACATTTATAAAGCTGCATGTATTCTCATCCCAAAAATATTAGATTTTAAAAGTGGGACTATAACTCACTTTCACAGATTTTTACTTCGTCGGGAAGTAAGACTTGGCCACTGGTCGATTCACGAACCTATAAAAAATATGTACATATATATCAAATTATATTCAAAATATATTTACAACATATTTTTATTACGTTATAATGATTTTAAGTTTATTAAGTCAGCTGTCCTCGTTAGTAACCTACAACTAGTTATCCACAGTTAGATGTACAGAAATAAATTGATATATTATCTTGAATCAATCCACGACCCAGTGTATACATGTCTCAGGCTAGATCACAACTCAAAGCATATATATTTTTGGAATCAACCTCAACCCTGTATAGCTAACTCCAACATTACTGCATATAGAGTGTCTATGGTTGTTCCAAATAATATATATACATGGGTCGATATGATATGTCAAAACAGTTGCATACGTGTCTATGGTATCCCAAGATTACATAATATATTAGAATACATGTATAATACAATATAAGTTAGCTAGGATATGATTTGTATAGAATTGTTACAATATTTCCTGTAGCTACAACAATAAAAAAATATCCAATCTTGTTTTACCCATAACTTCTTCGTTTTAAATCCGTTTTGAGTGAATCAAATTGCTATGGTTTTATATTGAACTCTATTTTATGAATCCAAACAGAAAAAGTATAGGTTTATAGTCGGAAATATAAGTTACAAGTCGTTTTTGTAAGAGGTAGTCATTTCAGTCGAAAGAACGACGTCCTGATGACCATTTGGAAAACATACTTCCACTTTGAGTTTAACCATGATTTTTGGATATAGTTTCATGTTCATAAGAAAAATTATTTTCCCAGAAGAACAACTTTTAAATTAAAGTTTATCATAGTTTTTAATTATCAAACCCAAAACAGCCCGCGGTGTTACTACGACGACGTATGTCCGATTTTACGGTGTTTTTCGTGTTTCCAGGTTTTAAATCATTAAGTTAGAATATCATATAGATATAGAAAATGTGTTTAGTTGATTTTAAAATTCAAGTTATAAGGATTAACTTTATTTGTGAACAAGTTTAGAATTAACTAAACTATGTTCTAGTGATTACAAGTTTAAATCTTCGAATAAGATAGTTTTATATGTATGAATCGAATGATGTTATGAATATCATTACTACCTTAATTTTAGTAGGTAAACCTACTAGAAATGATAAAATAGATCTAGCTTCAAAGGATCCTTGGATGGCTTGAAAGTTCTTGAAGCAGAATCATGACACGAAAACAAGTTCAAGTAAGATTTCCACTCGAAATAAGATTGTTATAGTTATAGAAATTGAATCAAAGTTTGAATATGAGTATTACCTTGTATTAGAAAGATATCTTACTGTAAATAAGAAAGATTTCTTGAGGTTGGATGATCACTTTACAAGATTGGAAGTAAGCTAGCAAACTTGGAAGTATTCTTGATTTTATGAAACTAGAACATATAGAATTTATGAAGAACACTTAGAACTTGAAGATAGAACTTGAGAGAGATCAATTAGATGAAGAAAATTGAATAATGAAAGTGTTTGTAGGTGTTTTTGGTCTTTGGTATATGGATTAGATATAAAGGATGTGTAATTTTGTTTACATGTAAATAAGTCATGAATGATTACTCATATTTTTGTAATTTTATGAGATATTTCATGCTAGTTGCCAAATAATGGTTCCTACATGTGTTAAGTGACTTACATGGGCTACTAAGAGCTGATCATTGGAGTGTATATACCAATAGTACATACATCTAAAAGCTGTGTATTGTACGAGTACGAATACGGGTGCATACGAGTAGAATTGTTGATGAAACTGAACGAGAATGTAATTGTAAGCATTTTTGTTAACTAGAAGTATTTTGATAAGTGTCTTGAAGTCTTTCAAAAGTGTATGAATACATATAATAACACTACATGTATATACATTTTAACTGAGTCGTTAAATCATCGTTAGTCGTTACATGTCAATGTTGTTTTAAAACCTTTAGGTTAACGATCTTGTTAAATGTTGTTAATCCATTGTTTATTATATCTAAAGAGATGTTAAATTATTACATTATCATGATTTTATGATGTATTAATATATCTTAATATGATATATATACATTTAAATGTCGTTACAACGATAATCGTTACATATATGCCTCGTTTCGAAATCCTTAAGTTAGTAGTCTTGTTTTTACATATGTAGTTCATTGTTAATATACTTAATGATATGTTTACTTATCATAATATCATGTTAACTATATATATATATCCATATATATGACATCATATAGTTTTTACAAGTTTTAACGTTCGTGAATCACCGATCAACTTGGGTGGTCAATTGTCTATATGAAACCTATTTCAATTAATCAAGTCTTAAAAAGTTTGATTGATTAACATGTTGGAAACACTTAATCATGTAAATATCAATTTCATTTAATATATATAAACATGGAAAAGTTTGGGTCACTACAGTACCTACCCGTTAAATAAATTTCGTCCCGAAATTTTAAGTAGTTGGAGGTGTTGACGTATCTTCTGGAAATAAGTGCGGGTATTTCTTCTTCATCTGATCTTCTCATTCCCAGGTGAACTCGGGTCCTATACGAGCATTCCATCGAACTTTAACAATTGGTATCTTGTTTTGCTTAAGTCTTTTAACCTCACGATCCATTATTTCGACGAGTTCTTCGACGAATTGAAGTTTTTCGTTGATTTGGATTTTGTCTAATGGAATAGTGAGATCTTCTTTAGCAAAACATTTCTTCAAATTTGAGACGTGAAAAGTGTTATGTACAGCCGCGAGTTGTTGAGGTAACTCAAGTCGGTAAGCTACTGGTCCGACACGATCAATAATCTTGAATGGTCCAATATACCTTGAATTTAATTTCCCTCGTTTATCAAATCGTACAACGCCTTTCCAAGGTACAACCTTAAGCATGACCATCTCTCCAATTTCAAATTCTATATCTTTCCTTTTAATGTAGGCGTAGCTCTTTTGTCGACTTTGGGCGGTTTTCAACAGTTGTTGAATTTGGATGATCTTCTCTGTAGTTTCTTGTATTATCTCCGGACCCGTAATTTGTCTATACCCCACTTCACTCCAACAAATCGAAGACCTGCACTTTCTACCATAAAGTGCTTCAAACGGCGCCATCTCAATACTTGAATGGTAGCTGTTGTTGTAGGAAAATTCTGCTAACGGTAGATGTCGATCCCAACTGTTTCCGAACTCAATAACACATGCTCGTAGCATGTCTTCAAGCGTTTGTATCGTCCTTTCACTCTGCCCATCATTTTGTGGATGACAGGCAGTACTCATGTCTACACGAGTTCCTAATGCTTGCTGTAATGTCTGCAAGAATCTTGAAATAAATCTGCCATCCCTATCAGAGATAATAGAGATTGGTATTCCATGTCTGGAGATGACTTCCTTCAAATACAGTCGTGCTAACTTCTCCATCTTGTCATCTTCTCTTATTGGCAGGAAGTGTGCTGATTTGGTGAGACGATCAACTATTACCCAAATAGTATCAAAACCGCTTACAGTCCTTGGCAATTTAGTGATGAAATCCATGGTAATATTTTCCCATTTCCATTCCGGGATTTCGGGTTGTTGAAGTAGACCTGATGGTTTCTGATGCTCAGCTTTGACCTTAGAACACGTCAAACATTCTCCTACGTATTTAGCAACATCAGCTTTCATACCCGGCCACCAAAAATGTTTCTTGAGATCCTTGTACATCTTCCCCGTTCCAGTATGTATTGAGTATCTGGTTTTATGAGCTTCTCTAAGTTCCATTTCTCTCATATCTCCATATTTTGGTACCCAAATCCTTTCAGCCCTATACCGGGTTCCGTCTTCCCGAATATTAAGATGCTTCTCCGATCCTTTGGGTATTTCATCCTTTAAATTTCCCTCTTTTAAAACTCCTTGTTGCGCCTCCTTTATTTGAGTAGTAAGGTTATTGTGAATCATTATATTTATAGCTTTTACTCGAATGGGTTCTCTGTCCTTTCTGCTCAAAGCGTCGGCTACCACATTCGCCTTCCCCGGGTGGTAACGAATCTTAAAGTCGTAATCATTCAACAATTCAATCCACCTGCGCTGCCTCATGTTCAGTTGTTTCTGATTAAATATATGTTGAAGACTTTTGTGGTCGGTATATATAATACTTTTGACCCCATATAAGTAGTGCCTCCAAGTCTTTAATGCAAAAACAACCGCGCCTATTTCCAAATCATATGTCGTATAATTCTACTCGTGAATCTTCAATTGTCTAGACGCATAAGCAATTACTTTCGTTCGTTGCATTAATACACAACCGAGACCTTGCTTTGAGGCGTCACAATATATCACAAAATCATCATTCCCTTCAGGTAATGACAATATAGGTGCCGTAGTTAACTTTTTCTTTAACAATTGAAACGCTTTCTCTTGTTCATCTTTCCATTCAAATTTCTTCCCTTTATGCGTTAATGCAGTCAAGGGTTTTGCTATTCTGGAAAAGTCTTGGATGAACCTTCTGTAGTAACCAGCTAGTCCTAAAAATTGGCGTATATGCTTTGGAGTTTTCGGGGTTTTCCATTTTTCAACGGTTTCAATCTTTGCTGGATCCACCTGAATACCTTCTTTGTTCACTATGTGACTGAGGAATTGATCTTCTTCTAACCAAAATGCACACTTTGAAAACTTAGCATACAGTTTTTCTTTCCTTAACAACCCTAGCACTTTTCTCAAATGTTCTTCGTGCTCTTGGTCATTCTTTGAGTAAATAAGTATGTGATCGATGAAAACAATGACAAACTTGTCAAGGTATGATCCACACACTCGGTTCATGAGGTCCATGAACACAGCTGGTGTGTTAGTCAACCCAAACGGCATAACCATAAACTCGTAATGACCGTAACGCGTCCTAAAAGCAGTCTTTGGAATATCATCCTCGTTCACCCGCATTTGATGATACCCAGAATGTAAATCAATCTTCAAATAAACCGATGAGCCTTGTAGTTGATCAAATAAGTCATCGATTCTCGGTAGTGGGTAGCGGTTCTTGATGGTAAGTTTGTTCAACTCTCGGTAGTCGATACACAACCTAAATGTACCATCCTTCTTCTTAACAAACAAAACAGGAGCTCCCCACGGTGATGTGCTTGGTCGAATGAAACCACGCTCTAAAAGTTCATGTAACTGACTTTGTAATTCTTTCATTTCGCTGAGTGCGAGTCTGTATTGAGCACGAGCTATTGGTGCAGCTCCTGGTACAAGGTCTATTTGAAATTCAACGGATCGGTGTGGAGGTAGTCCCGGTAATTCTTTCGGAAATACATCGAGAAATTCTTTTGCGACGGGAACATCATTGATGTTCTTTTCTTTTGAATTGACTTTCTCGACGTGTGCTAGCACAACATAGCAACCTTTCCTTATTAGTTTTTGTGCCTTCTGGTTACTAATAAGATTTATCTTCGCGTTGCTCTTTTCTCCGTACACCATTAAGGGTTTTCCTTTTTCTGGTATAATGCGAATTGCATTTTTGTAACAAACGATCTCTGCTTTCACTTCTTTCAACCAGTACATACCGATTATCACATCAAAACTCCCTAACTCTACTGGTATCAAATCAATCTTAAATGTTTCGCTAACCAGTTTAATTTCTCGATTCCGACATATATTATCTGCTGTAATTAATTTACCGTTTGCTAATTCGAGTAAAAATTTATTATCCAAGGGCGTCGATGAACAACTTAGTTTAGCACAAAAATCTCTACTCATATAGCTTCTATCCGCACCCGAATCAAATAAAACATAAGCAGATTTATTGTCAATGAGAAACGTACCCGTAACAAGATCCGGGTCTTCCTGCGCTTCTGCCGTATTAATATTGAAAACTCTTTCACGGCCCTGCCCATTAGTGTTCCCCTGATTCGGCCAATTTCTGCTAAAGTGGCCCGGTTTTCCACATTCAAAACAAACTATGGCAGTGTTATTGGTTCCGACATTATTTGTTCCTTCAGTTCTGTTATGCGTTGGTCCGTAGATTTCGCACTTCTTCGCACTATGACCATTTCTTTTACACCTCTTGCAAAATGTCTTGCAGAACCCCAGGTGATGCTCTTCACATCTTTGGCATGGTTGTTTTTGGTTTTTGTTGCCATTGTTGTTATTGGGATTGATGTTGGGATTGTTATTGTTGTTGTTGTTGTCATTGTTGTTGGGACGGTTATTGTAATTGTTGTTGGGATGTTTGTTGAAGTTGTTGTTGCGATTGATGTTGCGGTTATTGGGATAGTTATTGCGATTGTGGTTGTGATTGTTGTTGTTGTATTGGTGACTCTTGTCATTGGTTTCTTCCCACTTTCTCTTGACTTGTTTCATGTTAGCCTCTTCGGTCACCTGCTCTTTAATCCTTCCTTCGATTTGGTTCACTAATTTGTGAGCCATTCGACTTGCCTTTTTTATGGAGGCGGGCTCGTGTGAACTCACATCTTCTTGAATTCTTTCCGGTAACCCTTTTACAAATGCGTCGATCTTCTCTTCTTCGTCTTCGAACGTTCTGGGACACAATAGGCACAATTATGTGAATCATCATTCGTACGTGGTGATATCGAAACCTTGCGTTCGTAATCCTCTAAGCTCTACCTTTAGCTTATTGACCTTGTTTTTGGGAAGATACTGCTCGTTCATCAATTGCTTGAATGCTGACCATGGTAGTGCGTAAGCAGCATCTTGTCCTACTTGCTCGAGATAGGTATTCCACCATGTTAACGCCGTACCTGTGAAGGTATGCGTAGCGTACTTAACTTTGTCCTATTCAGTAAACTTACTTATGGCAAATACCGATTCGACCTTCTCGGTCCACTGTTTCAATCTAATTGGTCCTTCGGTTCTATCAAATTCCAAAGGTTTGCAGGCAGTGAATTCTTTGTAGGAGCATCCTACACGATTTCTTGTGGAATTAGTTCCACTGCTAGATCCAGAGTTATTGTTATTTTGCATCGCAGCCTGTACTGCGGCTATATTTGCTGCAAGGAAAACACGAAAGTCTTCCTCACTCATGTTCAAGTTCTGACGAGTTGCCGGTGCCATTTCCTTCAAAAATACCCAAAAGAATTGAGTTAATCATATAGAATTTAAGAGTAGTCAATAGTATTTCGTAGCATAATATGAACTCATTTATAAAAGCTTTTTCTTCATATTAGCGTTTTATAAGTTTAAATTTGGGTACTACCTACCCGTTAAGTTCATACTTAGTAGCTAATATACAATTCAACTACTACAATTCCATATGAAAAACTGATTATAATAATATATCACATACAAATATTCTTCAAACTTACAACATCGCTATATTACATATACATGAAATATAGTACACTTTGATACAGGACAGTTTTGAAGATAAATCTAGTTAATACGCAAGCTGTTCAGCAAAGGAAATAAAGACACGTAATTCATAAGTCCAGAAACAAGTCATGCATTCTGGTTTTACTAAGACGACTTCCCATCCTTGGTCTTGTGGAAAATAATCGTTATGACCATTGGCTAGGCAGCATGTTGTAATGTCGTCAAAAGAACGAGGATTTCGTAATGTCCAATAGCCCCGTAATAATCTAAAAACCTTGTTTCTCACCCCAACTACTGAATCCGTCACTTGTGGGAAGGTTTTATTTAAAAGTTGCAATCCGATGTTCTTTTTCTCACTTTGGTAAGAAGCGAACATCACTAACCCGTAAGCATAACATGCTTCTTTATGTTGCATGTTAGAAGCTCTTTCTAATTCACGAAATCCTATGTTGGGATATGTTGAGTCAAAATAGGTTCTTAACCCGTAGCGTAAAATTGCATTTGGGTTCCCCGCATTTAACGCTTTAAAGAAAACACGGCGTAACTTACGGTCTCCCCAATGTGATATACCACACCTATCAAAGGATAGCCTTTTATAAACTAAGGCATTTCTGGAAAGTCTTTCAAATGTTTGACAAGTTAATTTCGCCATAACTAAATGTGCTGATGAATTCTGACCGACTCTAGACAAGATTTCCTCAATCATATCCTCTAGTAGATCTTCTAAAATATTCAGTTGTCTACCCTTAACGTCCATTTTGTTTTTATACTGTAAAATAGACAAGGATTAGATTCGTAAAAGATAATTAACAAATAATACAAGCAATTTTTACATAGAACATAAAAGTACAAGCACACTACAATACATATAATACACAACATGATTACAACCCTCTAATCTGAATCGCTGATTTCTTCTTCTTTAGACTTGGTTCGTTTTCCTAATTTTCTAGGGATATATGGTGCTCCTCTAATACGAGCCGTCGTTTTCCACAATGGTTTAGAAAAACCTGGTGGTTTAGAGGTTCCTGGGTTATTGTTACAATTAAGGAAATACGGACGTTACCAATACATATAAAGTTCATCTGGGTTGGAATCAGGTTTCTCTATTTTTATACCTTTCCCCTTATTATTTTCTTTTGCTTTAATAAATTGGGTCGAGGTAATTTCTATAACATCATCGGAATCCTCATCGGGATCCAATTCATTGGAAAATTGGTAATCTTCCCAATATTTTGCTTCCTCGGCGGAAACACCATTGACCATTTTTAAATTTGGTCCGTTGGTTGATGATTTTCTTTTATTTAATCGATTTACTGTAGGTATCAATATTTCTTCCTCCGGAATGAAATGTCCCGTTCATATTGATTATAAACGTTCCATATTAATTGATTTCGTCGCGAGGTTTTGACCTCTATATGAGACGTTTTTCAAAGACTGAATTCATTTTTAAAACAACCATAACCTTTATTTTATCGATAAAGGTTTAAAAAGCATTACGTAGATTATCAAATAATGATAATCTAAAATATACCGTTTACACACGACCATTACATAATGGTTTACAATAAGAATATATTACATCAAAAATAAGTTTCTTGAATGCAGTTTTTACATAATATCATACAAGCATGGACTCCAAATCCTGTCCTTATTTTAGTATGCAACAGCGAAAGCTCTTAATAATCACCTGAGAATAAACATGCTTAAACCGTCAACAAAAATGTTGGTGAGTTATAGGTTTAACCTATATATTATCAAATCATAATAATAGACCACAAGATTTCATATTTCAATATACATCCCATACATAGAGATAAAATTCATTCATATGGTGAACACCTGGTAACCGACATTAACAAGATGCATATAAGAATATCCCCTATCATTCTGGGAAATCCTTCGGATATGATAAAAACGAATTCAAAAGTATTAAAGCATCCGGTACTTTGGATGGGGTTCGTTAGGCCCAATAGATCTATCTTTAGGATTCGCGTCAATTAGTAGATCGGTTTACTAATTCTTAGGCTACCAAGCAAAAATTCGGCTTCGATTATTCACCCATATAATGTAGTTTCAATTACTTGTGTCTATTTCGTAAAACATTTATAAAACTGCATGTATTCTCATCCCAAAATATTAGATTTTAAAAGTGGGACTATAACTCACTTTCACAGATTTTTACTTCGTCGGGAAGTAAGACTTGATCACTGGTCGATTCACGAACCTATAACAAATATGTACATATATATCAAAGTATGTTCAAAATATATTTACAACACTTTTAATACATTTTGATGTTTTAAGATTATTAAATGAGCTGTCCTCGTTATTAACCTACAACTAGTTGTCCACAGTTAGATGTACAGAAATAAATCGATATATATTATCTTGAATCAATCCACGACCTAGTGTATACACGTCTCAGGCTAGATCACAACTTAAAGTATATATATTTTTGGAATCAACCTCAACCCTGTATAGCTAACTCCAACATTACTGCATATAGAGTGTTTATGGTTGTTCCAAATAATATATATACATGGGTCGATATGATATGTAAAAACATTTGCATACGTGTCTATGGTATCTCAAAATTACATAATATATTAGAATACATGTATAATACAATATAAGTTAGCTAGGATATTATTTGTATAGAATTGTTAATATTTCCCGTAGCTACAAAAATAAAAAAATATCCAATCTTGTTTTACCCATAACTTCTTCATTTTAAATCCGTTTTAAGTGAATCAAATTGCTATGGTTTCATATTGAACTCTATTTTATGAATCTAAACAGAAAAAGTATAGGTTTATAGTCAGAAATATAAGTTACAAGTCGTTTTTGTAAGAGGTAGTCATTTCTGTCGAAAGAACGACGTCTTGATGACCATTTTGAAAAACATACTTCCACTTTGAGTTTAACCATGATTTTTGGATATAGTTTCATGTTTATAAGAAAAATCATTTTTCCAGAAGAACAACTTTTAAATCAAAGTTTATCATAGTTTTTAATTATCAAACTCAAAACTGCCCGCGGTGTTACTACGACGGCGTATGTCTGGTTTTACGGTGTTTTTCGTGTTTTCAGGTTTTAAATCATTAAGTTAGCATATCATATAGATATAGAACATGTATTTAGTTGATTTTAAAAGTCAAGTTAGAAGGATTAACTTTTGTTTGCGAACAAGTTTAGAATTAACTAAACTATGTTCTAGTGATTTCAAGTTTAAACCTTCGAATAAGATAGCTTTATATGTTTGAATCAAATGATGTTATGAACATCATTACTACCTCAAGTTTTGTGGATAAACCTACTGGAAAAAATACAAATGGATCTAGCTCCAAAGGATCTTGGATGGCTTGAAAGTTCTTGAAGTAGAATCATGACACGAAAACAAGTTCAAGTAAGATTTCCACTCGAAATAAGATTGCTATAGTTATAGAAATTGAATCAAATTTTGAACATGAGTATTACCTTGTATTAGAAAGATATCTTACTGTAAATAAGAAAGATTTCTTGAGGTTGGATGATCACTCTACAAGATTGGAAGTAAGCTAGCAAACTTGGAAGTATTCTTGATTTTATGAAACTAGAACTTGTAGAATTTATGAAGAACACTTAGAACTTGAAGATAGAACTTGAGAGAGATCAATTAGATGAAGAAAATTGAAGAATGAAAGTTTTTGTAGGTGTTTTTGGTCGTTGGTGTATGGATTAGATATAAAGGATATGTAATTTTGTTTTCATGTAAATAAGTCATGAATGATTACTCATATTTTTGTAATTTTATGAGATATTTCATGCTAGTTGCCAAATGATGGTTCCCATATGTGTTAGGTGACTCACATGGGCTGCTAAGAGCTGATCATTGGAGTGTATATACCAATAATACATACATCTAAAAGCTGTGTATTGTACGAGTACAAATACGGGTGCATACGAGTAGAATTGTTGATGAAACTGAACGAGAATGTAATTGTAAGCATTTTTGTTAAGTAGAAGTATTTTGATAAGTGTCTTGAAGTTTTTCAAAAGTGTATGAATACATATTAAAACACTACATGTATATACATTTTAACTGAGTCGTTAAGTCATCGTTAGTCGTTACATGTAAGTGTTGTTTTGAAACCTTTAGGTTAACTATCTTGTTAAATGTTGTTAACCCAATGTTTATAATATCAAATGAGATTTTAAATTATTATATTATCATGATATTATTAAGTATGAATATCTCTTAATATGATATATATACATTAAATGTCGTTACAACGATAATCGTTACATATATGTCTCGTTTCAAAATCATTAAGTTAGTAGTCTTGTTTTTACATATGTAGTTCATTGTTAATATACTTAATGATATGTTTACTTATCATAATATCATGTTAACTATATATATGTATCCATATATATGTCATCATATAGTTTTTACAAGTTTTAACGTTCGTGAATCACCGGTCAACTTGGGTGGTCAATTGTCTACATGAAACCTATTTCAATTAATCAAGTCTTAACAAGTTTAATTGCTTAACATGTTGGAAACACTTAATCATGTAAATAACAATTTCATTTAATATATATATAGACCACAAGATTCTCATTTTTCCATAAATCTCATTACACTCGCAAGTGCATAAAAATCATTCATATGATGGACACCTGATAACCGGCATTAACATAATGCATATAGAATATCCCCCGCATACTCGCAAGTATGCCATAAATATTGGCAATCGCAATCACCATTTAAATCGAAGTACTAAAGCATTCTAAATTCCAGAATGGGGTTTGTCAGGTCCATAGATCTATCTTTAGGATTCGCGTCAATTAGGGGCCATTTCCATAATTCTTAGGTTACCAGACTTGAAGGGGCGATATTCAATTTCGATAATCCAACCATATAATGTAGTTTCGATTACTTGTGTTTATTTCGTAAAATATTTATAAAAGCAGCGCATGTATTCTCAGTCCCAAAAATATATATTGCAAAAGCATTTAAAAAGGGAGCAAATGAAACTCACAATATTGTATTTCGTACTAATTAAGCATATGATGGCATTGAACAAGTGCAAGGTTGGCTTCGGATTCACGAACCTATATTAATTATATATATTTATATGTTTGATCAATATCTGTCTAACAATTTAGGTCAAGTCGTAGTGTATCACAATCCTAATGCTCGAGACTAAATATGCAAAAGTCAACAAAAGTCATATTGACCAAAATGTCTTCCAAAATTTATACATGATTATTATATAGTTTAAATATATTCATTTTCTATATTTAAATATTTTTAACAGATTTTATTAAAGTAAATAATATAGTTCTTTTATTAATAAATAAAATTTTATATTAAAATTTATATAATAAAAATATACTTTTATATATCTTAAGTAATAAAATTTATAAAGTTCATTTAATATCATAAAAATAATATGATAGGTATTATTAATGTAATTATATTATACGTAGTAAAATATCTTTTTATCACATATTTATTTGATAAAATAATATTGATAATAATAATAATAAGTAAAAGTTGTAATATTTTGTAATAATTATTATAATTCTACTAATAAAAATAACAATAATTTTATTTTCTAAAAATGATAAAATGAAAATTTTTATTAATAATAGTACTAAAATGATAATAATAATAATGATATTTCATATTAACAATGATATTTTTATTAAAAATAATAATTTTAGTAAAAATGATAGTTTTAATATTAATAATACTTTTAATAATAATAATAATAGTAAAATAATGAAAACGATATTTTTCCTTTAAATCAATATCTTACAATATCTTAATTTCATCATGATACTCATACTCATTATTTCCTAATCGCTTCGTTTAATAGCTTTTAGTCGTCTTTTATATCGCGTTCATATTAATAATAATAATAGTAATCATAATATTTAGATGTTACTAATATTAGTTTTAATTACAATAATACTAATAATAATAATATTAATGATAATACTAATAACTATTTGAATGATAATAATAATAATAATAATAATAATAATAATAATAATAATAATAATAATACTAATTATAACCTTAACGATAATAATAATAATAAAAATAACAATAATATCTTTTATTAATAATGACAATGATAATAATAATAATAATAATAATAATAATAATAATAATAATAATAATAATAATAATAATAATAATAAGATTATAATGACGATAATAACGATGATAATAATAATCACTTTTACAAAAATTCAATTGACTATAACTTCTAAACCGTTCATCGAAACCATTCGATATCTAAATGAAAAGTTCTCAATTTTTCGCTAGCTTTCCAACGACATGCATATCATATACCTTATCTTAATAGCATATGTATTTAATTCAAGATTCGACATAACCTATCTAACGACAATAACGAACGTATAAGCATGCATAATCCTATATACTCGAGCACTAGTCAGGGATACACTAATAATATATGAAAGTTAAGTTATGAGTGCTCACGTATCAATATTGAGATTCAATATTGTAGGAAAAGTACGTAGATGCAACGGGGATGATAAACACTAGTTTGACTCACGAGCAATATGAAATGTCCCGTTCTTATTGATTAAAAACGTTCCATATTAATTGATTTCGTTGCGAGGTTTTGACCTCTATATGAGACGTTTTTCAAAGACTGCATTCATTTTAAAACAAACCATAACCTTTATTTCATCAATAAAGGTTTAAAAAGGTTTACGTAGATTATCAAATAATGATAATCTAAAATATCCTGTTTACACACGACCATTACATAATGGCTTACAATACAAATATGTTACAACGAAATAAGTTTCTTGAATGCAGTTTTTACACAATATCATACAAGCATGGACTCCAAATCTCGTCCTTATTTAAGTATGCGACAACGGAAGCTCTTAATAATCACCTGAGAATAAACATGCTTAAAACGTCAACAAAAATGTTGGTGAGTTATAGGTTTAACCTATATATTATCAAATCATAATAATAGACCACAAGATTTCATATTTCAATATACATCCCATACATAGAGATAAAATTCATTCATATGGTGAACACCTGGTAACCGACATTAATAAGATGCATATAAGAATATCCCCTATCATTCCGGGAAATCCTTCGGACATGATAAAAACGAATTCGAAGTACTAAAGTATCCGGTACTTTAGATGGGGTTCGTTAGGCCCAATAGATCTATCTTTAGGATTCGCGTCAATTAGTAGATCGGTTTACTAATTCTTAGGCTACCAAGCAAAAGGGGCATATTCGGCTTCGATCATTCACCCATATAATGTAGTTTCATTTACTTGTGTCTATTTCGTAAAACATTTATAAAACTGCATGTATTCTCATCTCAAAATATTAGATTTTAAAAGTGGGACTATAACTCACTTTCACAGATTTTTACTTCGTCGAGAATTAAGACTTGGCCACTGGTCGATTCACGAACCTATAATAAATATGTACATATATATCAAAGTATGTTCAAAATATATTTACAACACTTTTAATACATTTTGATGTTTTAAGTTTATTAAGTCAGCTGTCCTCGTTAGTAACCTACAACTAGTTGTCCACAGTTAGATGTACAGAAATAAATCGATATATATTATCTTGAATCAATCTACGACCCAGTGTATACACGTCTCAGGCTACATCACAACTCAAAGTATATATATTTTTGGAATCAACCTCAACCATGTATAGCTAACTCCAACATTACTGCATATAGAGTGTCTATGGTTGTTCCAAATAATATATATACATGGGTCGATATGATATGTCAAAACATTTGCATACGTGTCTATGGTATCCCAAGATTACATAATATATTAGAATACATGTATAATACAATATAAGTTAGCTAGGATATGATTTGTATAGAATTGTTAATATTTCCCGTAGCTAAAAAAATCAAAAAAATATCCAATCTTGTTTTACCCATAACTTCTTCATTTTAAATCCATTTTGTGTGAATCAAATTGCTATGGTTTCATATTGAACTCTATTTTATGAATCGAAACAGAAAAAGTATAGGTTTATAGTCGGAAATATAAGTTACAAGTCGTTTTTGTAAGAGGTAGTCATTTCAGTCTAAAGAACGACGTCTTGATGACCATTTTGAAAAACATACTTTCACTTTGAGTTTAACCAAGTTTCATGTTCATAAGAAAAATAATTTTCCCAGAAGAACAACTTTTAAATCAAAGTTTATCATAGTTTTTAGTTATCAAACCCAAAACAGCCCGCGGTGTTACTACGACGGCGTATGTCCAGTTTTACGGTGTTTTTCTTGTTTCCAGGTTTTAAATCATTAATTTAGCATATCATATAGATATAGAACATGTGTTTAGTTGATTTTAAAAGTCAAGTTAGAAGGATTAACTTTTGTTTGCGAACAAGTTTAGAATTAACTAAACTATGTTCTAGTGATCTCAAGTTTAAACCTTCGAATAAGATAGCTTTATATGTATGAATCGAATGATGTTATGAACATCATTACTACCTCAAGTTTTGTGGATAAACCTACTATAAACGAGACAAATGGATCTAGCTTCAAAGGATCTTGGATGGCTTAAAACTTCTTGAAGTAGAATCATGACACGAAAACAAGTTCAAGTAAGATTTCCACTCGAAATAAGATTGTTATAGTTATAGAAATTGAATCAAAGTTTGAATATGAGTATTACCTTATATTAGAAAGATATCTTACTGTAAATAAGAAAGATTTCTTGAGGTTGGATGATCACTCTACAAGATTGGAAGTAAGCTAGCAAACTTGGAAGTATTCTTGATTTTATGAAACTAGAACTTGTAGAATTTATGAAGAACACTTAGAACTTGAAGATAGAACTTGAGAGAGATCAATTAGATGAAGAAAATTAAAGAATTAAAGTGTTTGTAGGTGTTTTTGGTCGTTGGTGTATGGATTATATATAAAGGATATGTAATTTTGTTTTCATGTAAATAAGTCATGAATGATTACTCATATTTTTGTAATTTTATGAGATATTTCATGCTAGTTGCCAAATGATGGTTCCCACATGTGTTAGGTGACTCACATGGGCTACTAAGAGCTGATCATTGGAGTGTATATACCAATAGTACATACATCTAAAAGCTGTGTATTGTACGAGTACGAATACGGGTGCGTACGAGTAGAATTGTTGATGAAACTGAACGAGGATGTAATTGTAAGCATTTTTGTTAAGTAGAATTATTTTGATAAGTGTCTTGAAGTCTTTCAAAAATGTATGAATACATATTAAAACACTACATGTATATACATTTTAACTGATTCGTTAAGTCATCGTTAGTCGTTACATGTAAGTGTTGTTTTGAAATCTTTAGGTTAACGATCTTGTTAAATGTTGTTAACCCAATGTTTATAATATCAAATGAGATTTTAAATTATTATATTATCATGATATTATGATGTATGAATATCTCTTAATATGATATATATACATTAAATGTCGTTACAACGATAATCGTTACATATATGTCTCGTTTCAAAATCATTAAGTTAGTAGTTGATGTGTGCGAGGTGTACTAGGAAATAGTATTATTTTTACAAGGAAATACTATTAAATACGATACAATTTTACACAAGATATTTATTTATTTATAGAATGGATATACCTAAACCTTGCTACAACACTTATAGGCAGTGTACCTAATCGTACAGTAGTGTAGTTTTTAGTAAGTCCGGTTCGTTCCACAGGGAAATCTTAAACAAGCTTAACGCTATATATTTAAAAACTATATTTGTAAAAATACAAAAATATATATAAGTAATATTATTATTATACAGGGGGGTTTTTACCGTTTAATGACCGGTTTGTCGATTTTAAAACTTTAGTCGCAGTTAAAACCTAATGTAAAATATTAAAAATAAATAAAACTTAATTTAAAATGTAAAGTAAATAACGATAATGAAATTGCGATAAATAAAAGTGCGATAAAATAAAATTGCGATATTCAAAAAGTACGATAATTAAAAGTGCAATTAAATACAATGACAATAAATAAAAGTGCGATAATTAAAAGTGCAATTAAATATAAAATAAAGGAATTTAAATATGAAATAAAGGAATTATGCTTATTTAAACTTCCGTAATCATGATGTTTGACGTGTTGATTTTTAGTTTATTCCCATGGGTTAATTGTCCCTTTGTCCTGGATTATTCGATATGTCCATACGAATTTGTCCATAATAGTTCATTAGTCATAAATATAAAGTGCGAAAGTCTTCGTCAAATTATTCTTATTCCCGAAGTCAAATATTCCAACTAATTGGGGATTCGAATTGTAACAAGGTTTTAATAATTTGTTAACAATTACACCAATTACCCTTGAATGTAATCCACCCCTGTTTCAACAAGTCTATTAACTATTAATCCAGTTCCGTGTCCGGTAAAATGAACAATTATTGGTATTTATAGATATCCCGCCCACCGTACCCAGTTAAGCGTATGTGGTTATATATAAATACGTCACATTATAAGTCTATATATTAAATTAACGAGGTGTCGTTTAGTTAATATAAAACTCATTAATAGCCCATAGTCTAATTTCCACAAGTGTCGTTCTTTTGTCCAAACCCCAATTATAGTTCAAAGCCCAATTACCCAATTTTAATATTTTTAGCCCAACATCACGATTACTTCGGCATTAAATAAGCATAAAAATAATTTAGCTATGAGACATTAATTTAAAAATAACATTAACCATAACTTACAGTGATTAAAAATAGCGTAGCGTTACACGGACATAATTTTGACTTACACCCTTACAACATTTGCTAACATACCCTTATTATTAGAAATTAAAATTAAAATTAAAATTAAAATATAATATATATATATATATATATATATATATATATATATATATATATATATATATTATTATTACGTTCAGAGAAAGGAAAGAAAAAGATGTGTTTAACATCGATCAAAACCGCGAAATTTATAGGCATGTAGGCTGGAAAAGTGAGCCATGCGATCGTATGGCTTTTGTGCCTCCAGGCCATTCGATCGCATGGGGGTAGGTAGCAGCTCACATACTTTTGTTTTCAAGCTTGTCGACGTTTTAATAAATAAATATAATATATAAATAATTATAAGAATTATTTAAATATTATATTATATTTATGTGCATAGTTGACTTGTAATTTTTAGTCCGTTGCGTCGAGCGTTGAGAGTTGACTTTGGTCCCGGTTCCGGATTTTCGAACGTCCTTGCGTACAATTTAATATCTTGTACTTTGCGTTTCGCGTCTTGTACTCTTGTAATTTTGAGACGTTTCTCATCAATAATTGGAACCACTTTGATTGTATTTTGTACTTTTGAGCTTTTTGGTCGTTTGCGTCTTTAATTCGTCGAATCTGTCTTTTGTCTTCACCTTTTATTATTTAAACGAATATCACTTGTAAATAGAACAATTGCAACTAAAAGCTTGTCTTTCTTGAGGGATAAGGCTATGAAATATATGTTCGTTTTTAGCATTATCAAATATTTCCACACTTGAGCGTTGCTTGTCCTCAAGCAATATAGTCTTGAAATAAAAATACTAGAATCACTTCTTTATTCTTCACACTTTGTACATCAGTGATTTCTATACGGCGGTATAAACAATGGTAGTAACGATGTGGTTTACAGTCCCACATGACTATAAAATTTTAGATCCTTTAAGAAAATTGGATCTTTATGAAAACATTTGATCTTTTGAAAATACAATCTAGCTTTTACCCTAGATAAGTTTTCTGGAATAACCCTTCACCGGCGTTTGCAAATTGTTTTTGTGGGTTTGGTGGGTTTCAGATTTGAAAACTTTAGCTCAAAACTTGCGGTTTTGTGTCACCCACTTGCTAACCTTGTATTGGGAAAGCAACACGTCCAGTATACTTGCTCCGTATATTACCTTTCGATAAACTACCGTCCGGTTGTAAAGGAAAGCGTTGAACAAGCAACTGTTAAGGCAATGTCCCCTGACATGCTTTTAATTATGGTCTATAACGTGTCAGATGCAATTACTATCCTTGGTAGGAGCAATAGTAAAGATCATCCTATGATTTTTTCGGTCTGGCACAAGGTCCTGTCTTCGACCATGCTATGCAACCACCGTTCTTACGGTTGACACCCAATTTGGTTCAGGTGACCTAATGAATTCCAGGTGAATCCCTAGGATTTTACGTTCAATAGTAATGAACGCATTGAAAATGGGTTTTCAGAAAACAAATCGGTTTGTAATTTTGATCAAAATATTTTCTCGTTCAAGCTCGAGTTTAGATATCATTGAATTCCATGAGTTTGTAATTCTCAATCTTTAAAGTCAGTCTCAAGGATTGAGTAATATCAAGCTTAAAAGCTGATTTTTTGATCTTTTAAGGAGATTATCCTTTCTGTGGATCTGGTTCATTAGTCTTATCTAGCTAATTTGCACGGTGTCCTCCCCATTTTACAAGACAGATCCTCTCATGGTTAGGATAAGTCTGACCACTTGGCGACCCTGTTTGATGCTGAGGTCCGTGGATTTCCTGCTGATTTTAGAGATGACTTTTCTAGATTTTTCGTCAACCTACAGCTGGTCTGGACGACAACTTCATGATCTAAATCAAGAAGCGCGTTTCTTTTTCGGAAGACTTTACTTCCTTTTAATGATGGAATTGATTCATCGTGTAGATCCATCTTTCTTTTAAATATATTACAGTAAATTGGGTAAAACTGTTTAGATTAGTCTAAAGCAAAAGTATCTTCAGTTATTTGTTACAAAAATATGTGACTTATGTTTTAAATAACTTGGTAAATTTTTCCCACACTTGGCTTTTATTTTCCTTTCTTTGCCTTTTTATTGTCATCTATTCCATTTTAAATGAATTCTAACATTTTGGTTTGTTTCTCAATTTATGTCCTTTCCGAGGTAACAATAATTTCGGTGTTTAACACCTAGTTTTATCATTCATAAATATATATAAACATGATTTTGAATTCATTTAATTGAAAATTTTTAAAATTTTTACTAGAATTGGGTAGTCAGTATATAAGACTAGGGCTGTTCTTTATTATCAGAGAGCACTAGATTCTAATACAACTACTGCGTTACTAGTATTTTTAATGGTAATCAAGTGTATAAGTTTAAAATTTTAAAAATCCGAAAGAATTTAACCCCTTCCCACACTTAAGATCTTGCAATGCCCTCATTTGCAAGAAATCAGTAACAATTTAAATTATTGAGGGTGATTAGCGTAGAAAAATGATTAAATTTTATCAAAGTTTCCAAATATATTGGCGTTTGTTTGTTGAATGATAAATGGTGCACATCATTTGTTCATTCCATCTTGTTGTTACATCACATTTGTTTTTCGTTGTCGTCAAAAGTACTAGCTTTTGCTGAACTTAATGCCAGTCTTTGAAAATGTGCTGTTTTACCTTGTTTTGTACAATTGACAATATACATACATACAAATATAAACAAGCATGTGAAATGTCCCGTTCTTATTGATTAAAAACGTTCCATATTAATTGATTTCGTTGCGAGGTTTTGACCTCTATATGAGACGTTTTTCAAAGACTGCATTCATTTTTAAAACAAACCATAACTTTTATTTCATAAATAAAGGTTTAAAAAGCTTTACGTAGATTATCAAATAATGATAATCTAAAATATCCTGTTTACACACGACCATTACATAATGGTTTACAATACAAATATGTTACATCGAAATCAGTTTCTTGAATGCAGTTTTTATACAATATCATACAAACATGGACTCCAAATCTTATCCTTATTTTAGTATGCAACAGCGGAAGCTCTTAGTATTCACCGGAGAATAAACATGCTTTAAACGTCAACAAAAATGTTGGTGAGTTATAGGTTTAACCTATATATATCAAATCGTAACAATAGACCACAAGATTTCATATTTCAATACACATCCCATACATAGAGATAAAAATCATTCATATGGTGAACACCTGGTAACCGACATTAACAAGATGCATATATATAAGAATATCCCCATCATTCCGGGACACCCTTCGGATATGATATAAATTTCGAAGTACTAAAGCATCCGGTACTTTGGATGGGGTTTGTTAGGCCCAATAGATCTATCTTTAGGATTCGCGTCAATTAGGGTGTCTGTTCCCTAATTCTTAGATTACCAGACTTAATAAAAAGGGGCATATTCGATTTTGATAGTTCAACCATAGAATGTAGTTTCACGTACTTGTGTCTATTTTGTAAATCATTTATAAAACCTGCATGTATTCTCATCCCAAAAATATTAGATTTTAAAAGTG
Organism: Rutidosis leptorrhynchoides; assembly: GCF_046630445.1. Taxonomy (NCBI): domain Eukaryota; kingdom Viridiplantae; phylum Streptophyta; class Magnoliopsida; order Asterales; family Asteraceae; genus Rutidosis; species Rutidosis leptorrhynchoides. The sequence goes on along the minus strand of NC_092342.1, from coordinate 350,595,163 downwards.
GGACTATAACTCACTTTCACAGATTTTTACTTCGTCGGGAAGTAAGACTTGGCCACTGGTTGATTCACGAACCTATATGTGACGACCCCGTCAAAACACTTAACGGATCCATCAGTTGGTCCCATAGCTTGATCGAACTTAAATGAATTAAATAAACAAAGTTGCATTCTTTTATTTCAAAATGTTGCCCAAAAAGGAACGAACCCAACTAAGTAGTTTAAAATCAACCAACCATAGTAATGAACCAAAAGTTGACACAAAACATTGCCAACAAACCCACAATTTAAATTATCCAAAATAGAATGCAAACTTAAGTTTCATAAATAGTTTCATAAAATCTGCCCAAATGCATGCAGACTCTTCTAATGACAGCGGAAGCATCAAATAACTCAAGTACCTGTGAAAACATGCAAGTAAACTGTCAACACAAAGGTTGAGTGAATTATAGGTTTAAATAAATAAGTAAACTTTAGACCACAAGATTTAAAAATGTTAGAAAACATTAAACATTATTCCATTATCAATGAGCCACCTGGTAACCACTTAACCCTTTATTTACCCTTGCCAAACACAATAAAAATATACACTTGGACAGTGTATCTACAACAAATTACGAAGTACTAAACATTCCGATTATAAATTGTTAGCGCGACTAGCTCGAAATAGGGTTGTCAAACCCGATAGATCTATCCGTAGGATTCGCGTTCACCGGTAGAAACCAATGATTACAGTTACCAGACTAGGGAATATTTTTGTCCAACTCACAATGAATAATTAAATTTAACTGTTACTTGTGTCTAAACGTAAATAAAAATCTGCATGTAATCACATCCCAAAAATATACTTTGAAAAGTATGTAAAAACGGGATTATAACTCACCTTAAATAGCAACTGAAGAAATCTCACAAACAAGCGAACAGCAAGTAAAGTAAAGTGATCAAGAAAGATCACAACGCCGACCTATAAATAAAGCAGGTCGAAATAAATAACTAACTTAGGCCAAGTCTTAGTATGATAGCTATTGTACATGTTGCAAGTAGGCATAGAACATTACTCAGCAAGCATCGGTTTGATTGGAACAGCATAAGGACACACACTTTCTATTTTTAGAAAGTTTCTATTTTTAGCAGGTTTCCATTTTTGGAAAGTTTTCTATTTTAGGAAAGTTTCTATTTTTGGAAAGTTTCTATTTTTGGAAAGTTTCTGTTTTTGGAAAGTTTCTATTTTTGAAAAGTTTCTATTTTTGGAAAGTTTCCAAATTTAGAAAGTTCTATTTTTAGAAAGTTTTGAAGTTAGGAAAGTTTCCTTATTTAGAAAGTCAACAGAAGTCAACTGAAAGTCAAAGTCAACCGAAAGTCAACTCAAAAGTCAACCTTGGTCAAACATAGTCAACATAAATTTTAAAAGTGTAAGTTATAATAATAACATAGGTTATAATGTTATTTAAAGTCAAAAGTGTATAAAAATGTCTTAACATAAGTTTAATTAAATAAAATGAATTATTAAACTTAATATAAGTTGAAATGTTATAATTAGTATAACATAAGTATTTAATTACTTAATTAAATATCAATCATAATATAAATATTATTAATTTATAATGAATTTTAAATCATATCATAAGTATTATTAATTAATAATGAATTATTAATCATATCATAAGTTTCTAATTAAAATTATTAAATCATAAGTATTTAATAATTAAATCATAATTAAATAATAATTAAGTCTTATAATAATTAAATAATTATTTAATATTTATTATAAGTCTTTTAATAATTTCTCAAAAACAAATTTAATACTTATCATAAGTATTTTCCTTTAATAATAAAAGTATTATTAATCATAAGTCTAATTAAAATGTTAATTAAATTATAATTAATAATTAAATGATATAATAAATATTTATATCATAAGTTTTAAATAATAATAATTACTTCTTTTATCGTAAGTAATTAATTAATAATGAAGTCCATAAATTTTAACATATGTTTAATCATTAACCATAAGTTTTAAGTTTAAAAGTTCGTCGGGTCGTATCTTGAGCCCCGGGTGTCGGTTTCGGGCAAGCCACATATGCAACTTCACCTACTCAAACCACCCGACACAATTATGAACTCAAGAACACTCCAAGAACAGTCCCTAGGTCGTGGATATCAGCCATGACAACATTTGGGAAATCAATTTACTCAAAACAGTAATTCGGGCACAACGGGTGAACCGTGGCTCGGATTTAGGTGACCCGAACATAAAAATTCGTCTCACCATCAGTCCTAACCAAATGACACACCCTAAAGACACCAAGGATGGTCACAAAGTCGGACCCAACCTTGTTCATGCCAAGAACACCTTTCAATCTTTAGCAAAAACCAAATTAAGCATAACTAGGGCTCCGGGAATTGAAACGACATGAATCCGGAGTCTAAAATTAATGTCTTGATGAGAGAAACTCATTTATGTACTTTATTTTAACATTCATATCAGTTACAAAGTCAGAAAACACGAATCAAACTGCTGTCCAAAATTTACAAACCGAAAACATATGCAAACGAGTAATTCTACGCATCCAAACAACATTACAACAACTAATATACATCATACTAATAATATAAACTCAAAATACAGAAATATAAATAAATATGAAAAGTTCTAGGGTTAGGGTTTATACCCAAATCGAGAATCAAAGAATATAGATGTGTAGAGAAAGACGAGAGGAATCCGATTATGCAAGCCAATTGATGATCCAAGCAATAAAAAGTGGTGAAGATGGTGATGTATGGTGGTGGTGGCAACGGCACAAGAGGGAGGAGAGGAGAGAAAAAGATAAAATTTAGGTTTTTGATGAAAATAGAATGAAATTGCAAAAATGGGAAAACAAGGAGCCAATACTCCCTCCCCTTGGGAGTATTCGGCCGAATTGGGTAGGGGGTGGGCCCCTTAGTGGGCCAACTTGTCCAACATTGAAAAACGTGCAATTCCTGATGGCCCGAAAGCCCGAACGAAGCCCGAAACGCGAAAACACGCTTACGCGATTAAAAATCCGGAAAGATAACAAACGCGCGACGAAAAATAAATATAAATACACCTAATAGTAATATGACCTTAAAATATCATATTTAAAATATTTAGGATTTAAAAATCCCGAAAGCTCGACCGTTGGTTTAAAAACCGAAAAGATTCGCCGGATGGAAATCCGCGAGACGTAGAAACGTATAAATTAAAATATGAATACATATATTCACATAACACATATTAATTATTATATATATATTATTACAAAAATAATAATATAGGTCATAGAAATGACGTGGCACACTAACAGTTAATGGTCGTTAAATAATTAACGGAAAAAGATAACGGAAAAAGTAGGGTCGTGACAGTACCTCCCCGTTACGGAAATTTCGTCCTGAAATTTAAGCAGGCGCAGGGGTTGACTCGGCATCTGAGAACAAATGCGGATACTTCTGCTTCATTTGGTCTTCACGCTCCCAAGTGAACTCGGGACTGCGTCTAGCGTTCCATCGGACCCGAACAATAGGAATTCTGCTCTGTTTAAGAGTCTTAACCTCTCGGTCCATGATCTCAACTGGCTCCTCAATAAAATGCAATTGCTTGTCAACTTGAAGTTCCTCCAAAGGAATAGTCTGATCAAATTCAGCCAAACACTTCTTTAAGTTCGAAATATGGAAAACATCGTGAACAGCACTGAGTTCTTGTGGCAACTTCAAACGATAAGCCACCGGTCCAACTCTTTCAATGATCTCAAACGGTCCCACGAAACGAGGACTTAACTTCCCTCTTTTACCAAAACGAATAACACCCTTCCAAGGCGAAACTTTTAACATAACACGATCACCAACTTGAAATTCAACATCTTTCCTTCCTTTGTCGGCATAACTCTTTTGCCGACTTCTAGCAGTTCTCAACCTTTCTTTAATTTGAACAATCTTCTCAGTAGTCTCATGAATAATCTCTGGACCTGTAAGTTGAGCATCCCCAACCTCATTCCAACAAATAGGAGATCTACATTTCCTACCGTACAAAGCTTCAAACGGTGCGGCTTTAATACTTGCGTGATAACTGTTGTTATAAGAAAACTCAGCTAACGGCAAATACTTATCCCACCCATTCCCAAAATCAATCACACAAGCTCGCAACATATCTTCTAATGTCTGAATGGTCCTCTCACTTTGACCATCCGTTTGAGGATGATAAGCGGTGCTCATATCCAATCTAGTGCCCAAGGCTTCTTGCAACGATTGCCAAAATCTAGATACAAATCGACTATCTCTGTCAGAAATTATAGAAACGGGAACACCATGCCCCGAAACAATCTCTTTCAAATACAAACGGGTGAGTTTCTCCATGGAATCGGTTTCCCTAATCGGCAAAAAGTGAGCCGACTTAGTGAGTCGATCTACAATCACCCAAATCGCATCATAACCACCCGCAACTCTTGGTAACTTAGTGATAAAATCCATAGTGATACCTTCCCACTTCCACTCGGGAATTTCTGGTTGTACCAACAATCCGGACGGTTTTTGATGTTCAGCTTTGACCTTAGAACAGGTCAAACACTTAGACACATACTTAGCTATGTCACCCTTCAAATTTGGCCACCAATACCGCTCCTTAAGATCATGATACATCTTTCCTGAACCAGGATGAATAGAGTACCTAGACTTATGAGCCTCATCCAAAACAAGTTGTCGCAGTTCACCAAACTTCGGAACCCAAAGACGTCCTACAAAGTACCTAGTACCATCTGCTCGAATCTCAAATTTCTTAGCCATACCTCTTACGTTCTCTTTCACAAAATTCTCTTCCTTTAAGGCTTCTTGTTGTGCCTCAAGAATCTGCCTTGCGAGGTTTGATCTAACTGTCATATTCAAGGCCCTAACCCTGCGAGGTTCAGTCCTTTCTTTACGACTCAATGCATCAGCCACAACATTGGCCTTACCCGGGTGATATAAAAGGTCACAATCGTAATCATTCAACGTCTCAATCCATCTTCGTTGTCTCATGTTCAACTGTTTCTGATCGAGGATATGTTGAAGACTTTTGTGATCTGTGTACACAGTACTCTTGACCCCATACAAATAATGTCTCCAAATCTTAAGTGCAAAAACAACGGCCCCCAACTCTAAATCATGAGTTGTATAGTTCTGTTCGTGAATCTTCAACTGACGTGATGCGTACGCAATAACTTTCTTTCGCTGCATCAAAACACAACCAAAGCCTTGACGCGAAGCGTCACAATAAACAACAAAATCATCATTACCCTCCGGTAGAGACAATATCGGAGCGGTAGTCAGTTTCTTCTTCAAAATCTGAAAAGCATTCTCCTGTTCATCCTTCCACTCATACTTTTTCCCTTTATGCGTTAAAGCAGTCAGAGGTTTCGCTATACGAGAGAAATCCTGGATGAACCTTCGATAGTAACCTGCCAATCCTAAGAACTGACGAATTTGAGTAGGAGTTTTCGGGGTTTCCCACTTTTCAATCGCCTCAATTTTAGCAGGATCAACTTGTATTCCTTGTTTGCTAACAATGTGACCAAGGAATTGAACTTCTCTTAACCAAAAAGCACACTTAGAGAACTTAGCGTACAACTCTTCTTTCTTTAACAAATCAAGCACTAACCTCAAGTGTTCTTTGTGCTCTTCATCACTCTTAGAATAGATAAGGATGTCGTCGATGAAAACAATAACGAACTTGTCCAGATAGGGTCTACACACACGGTTCATGAGGTCCATGAACACAGCAGGTGCATTCGTCAATCCGAACGGCATAACAAGAAATTCAAAATGACCGTAACGGGTGCGAAAAGCAGTTTTTGAAACATCAGATTCTTTAACACGCAACTGATGATAGCCAGAACGAAGATCAATTTTTGAATAAACAGAAGAACCCTGAAGCTGATCGAACAGATCATCAATTCTCGGAAGAGGATAACGATTTTTAACAGTGAGCTTATTCAGTTCACGATAATCAATGCATAAACGAAAAGAACCATCCTTCTTCTTAACAAACAGAACAGGAGCTCCCCAAGGGGACGAACTAGGACGAATAAAACCTTTGTCTAACAACTCACGGAGTTGACTTGACAATTCTTGAAGTTCAGAAGGCGCAAGACGATAAGGAGCACGTGCTACAGGAGCAGCGCCGGGAACAAGATCAATTTGAAATTCTACCGCGCGTTGTGGCGGAAGGCCAGGTAAGTCATAGGGAAACACCTCGGGAAAATCCCTAACAATATGAACGTCATTAACGTTCTTTACTTCCTTACTAGGATCAACTACATGAGCAAGGATAGCATGACAGCCTTTGCGGAGATGTTTACGAACTTTCATACAGCTAATAAGGTTTAACTGTGTGCATTTCTTATCTCCAAAGACCATCAGTGGCTCTCCAATCACATCAGTAATTCGAATAGCCTTATCATAACACACGATCTCAGCACGGTTTGCAGACAACCAATCCATACCAATAACAATATCAAAACTACCAAGTTCAATCGGTATCAAATCTATCTCGAAATCCCTACCACCCAGATTAATGTTACACTTACGATGTACAGTCTTAGCAGTAAGTTCCTTAACATTAGCTACTTCAACAACATAAGTATTGTCTAAGAGAGTTAACGGTGTTTTGATTCTCGGACTTAATTTACTCGACACGAAACTTAAATCAGCCCCTGAATCAAATAACACATAAACTGATAAATCGTTGACTGAGAGCGTACCAGTAACAAGCTTAGGATCTTCCTCCGCATCCTTAGCATTAATGTTGAACGCTCGGCCGCGTGCAGTCTCTGCAGTCTTCTTGTTGGGACAAGCATCTCGGAAATGCCCCGGCTTCCCACACTCATAACAAACCCTTGGATTACCTCCATTATTCGATTTCCCATTACCGTTACCGTTACCACCTCTATTACCAATATTATTATTATTACCACCAGTCGCGGGAGTAGCAGACCCCGGCAAAAGCACTGTACAATCTTTAGCAATGTGCCCTTGCTTAGAGCACCTCTTACAAGTAACTGTGCAGTAACCATCATGAGCCTTATAGCAACGAGGACACACACGCTGATTTCTGTTGTTAGCACCTGAGGTATCCTGTTTCTTCTGCTGATTTTGGTTTTGATTGCGGTTGTTATCCCACTTTCGTTTCCCATTATCAGCCTTCTTGACAACCTCCTCACTACTTTCAACAACTGTAGTCTTGCTTCTTCTCAACACCTTGTCATTAAGTTTGTGGGCCATAGACATAGCTGCCTCAATAGTCTGGGGTTCACTGGACTCAACCCCGTGTTCAATCTTCTCGGACAAACCATCAATGTAAGCCTCAATTTTGCGGTCCTCATCCGCATAAACCCTAGGACACAGCAAAGTTAACTCGAAAAACCTTCATTCATAGACATCTAACTCGGTGCCATGCATTTTCAAATTCTTGAGCTCAACCTCTAGCTTCTTAAGCTCACCCCGAGGTCTATAGCGGGTGATCAATCTTTCCTTAAAATCATTCCAGGCCAAACCATAAGCTACATCGCTTCCCAAACTACTAACAAGATTGTTCCACCATGTCAAGGCACTATCCTTGAGAGTGCAACTAGCGAAACTAACTTTGTCCTCTTCACGGACCCGACTGACCCTGAAAATAGATTCGATTTTCTCGAACCAACGAGTAAGCCCTATTGGTCCTTCCGTACCACTGAATTCTTGAGGTCGACCAGCCATAAAAGTTTTGTGGGAGCATCCCACGTTGTTGTTCACATTGGCGTTAACATTAGCATTTGCTGCCATAGCAGCAGCAATTCCTTCATTGATCAGGCGTTGCATACGCGCTTCAGTGGACTCTCTTGGAGGCATGATCTTCAAAATAGAATAACACATCCGTTAGTACCAAGAATAATACTAGTGTCATAAAGGAATAGATCAAAACACGAAAAGACTAACCATAAAGATATTAGTCAACTAACACTATGAGTAATAACATGACAGTTATGATTGTTATAGAAATAACCATCACATGCATACATATTTTATGATAACATCATACAACATACATAGCACCTAACATACATGAACATATATTACGCATAATATAACATGCCAAGAGCCACAACATCAGAAATAAAACATGATAATGATAATAGATGTCATAAAAATAACCATCCATACATAATGAAAAATATCCCATAACAAAATCTTAATAAAATCCTCGGCAAAACGCCGTACATAACCCAAAATGTATGTATAAAAAGGACATTAAGTCTGATGAAATAGATAATCAATATGAATAATCACATCACATTCGCTTAGAGCGGGTGTGATAAGCTGGTCCAGCATGAGTCTCAGCAGGATCCTCATACTTACGCAACTTCCCTTTCACAACATCCAACTCTTCCTTCAACACACGAACAGTGCTCTCGAGAGCCTTGAACTTAGCATTAACTTCTCGATCACGCTTGCGGTTCGCATCCTCAACCCTATGCTTGAAAGTGATAAAGTTACCCATGTCGGCACGGATCTCGTCCATAACTTCATTATGTGGCAAGGTGCGCAAACAATCACTAAGGGCGTTAATACGTGTCACCTCATTATAAGCCCGGTTCATATGAGTAATGGTAGGAAAATAGTAATGAACAGGATCATCGATCTCTAGTTGATTAGCACGACGTCTAGCAGGAGACGGTGGAGCAGGAGCAGCAACAGAGTTATCGCTCGAAGTCGACATCTGCAAACAGCAAAACCGCAAACCACATACTAAAAAGATATGAAAGCTAATAACATAACTTATACGAAATGAAATGCATAATAATGCTATAGCAAAAGGTCGGGCTGTAGACTAGACTCTAATGCACCCTAATAAGCACGGGTTGACCACATTAAGACCGCCTAGTTCCCTACAACCAGAGCTCTGATACCACATGTGACGACCCCGTCAAAACACTTAACGGATCCGTCAGTTGGTCCCATAGCTTGATCGGACTTAAATGAATTAAATAAACAAAGTTGCATTCTTTTATTTCAAAATGTTGCCCAAAAAGGAACGAACCCAACTAAGTAGTTTAAAATCAACCAACCATAGTAATGAACCAAAAGTTGACACAAAACATTGCCAACAAACCCACAATTTAAATTATCCAAAATAGAATGCAAACTTAAGTTTCATAAATAGTTTCATAAAATCTGCCCAAATGCATGCAGACTCTTCTAATGACAGCGGAAGCATCAAATAACTCAAGTACCTGTGAAAACATGCAAGTAAACTGTCAACACAAAGGTTGAGTGAATTATAGGTTTAAATAAATAAGTAAACTTTAGACCACAAGATTTAAAAATGTTAGAAAACATTAAACATTATTCCATTATCAATGAGCCACCTGGTAACCACTTAACCCTTTATTTACCCTTGCCAAACACAATAAAAATATACACTTGGACAGTGTATCTACAACAAATTACGAAGTACTAAACATTCCGATTATAAATTGCTAGCGCGACTAGCTCGAAATGGGGTTGTCAAACCCGATAGATCTATCCGTAGGATTCGCGTTCACCGGTAGAAACCAATGATTACAGTTACCAGACTAGGGAATATTTTTGTCCAACTCACAATGAATAATTAAATTTAACTGTTACTTGTGTCTAAACGTAAATAAAAATCTGCATGTAATCACATCCCAAAAATATACTTTGAAAAGTATGTAAAAACGGGACTATAACTCACCTTAAATAGCAACTGAAGAAATCTCACAAACAAGCGAACAGCAAGTAAAGTAAAGTGATCAAGAAAGATCACAACGCCGACCTATAAATAAAGCAGGTCGAAATAAATAACTAACTTAGGCCAAGTCTTAGTATGATAGCTATTGTACATGTTGCAAGTAGGCATAGAACATTACTCAGCAAGCATCGGTTTGATTGGAACAGCATAAGGACACACACTTTCTATTTTTAGAAAGTTTCTATTTTTAGCCGGTTTCCATTTTTGGAAAGTTTTCTATTTTAGGAAAGTTTCTATTTTTGGAAAGTTTCTATTTTTGGAAAGTTTCTGTTTTTGGAAAGTTTCTATTTTTGGAAAGTTTCTATTTTTGGAAAGTTTCCAAATTTAGAAAGTTCTATTTTTAGAAAGTTTTGAAGTTAGGAAAGTTTCCTTATTTAGAAAGTCAACAGAAGTCAACCGAAAGTCAAAGTCAACCGAAAGTCAACTCAAAAGTCAACCTTGGTCAAACATAGTCAACATAAATTTTAAAAGTGTAAGTTATAATAATAATATAGGTTATAATGTTATTTAAAGTCAAAAGTGTATAAAAATGTCTTAACATAAGTTTAATTAAATAAAATGAATTATTAAAGTTAATATAAGTTGAAATGTTATAATTAGTATAACATAAGTATTTAATTACTTAATTAAATATCAATCATAATATAAATATTATTAATTTATAATGAATTTTAAATCATATCATAAGTATTATTAATTAATAATGAATTATTAATCATATCATAAGTTTCTAATTAAAATTATTAAATCATAAGTATTTAATAATTAAATCATAATTAAATAATAATTAAGTCTTATAATAATTAAATAATTATTTAATATTTATTATAAGTCTTTTAATAATTTCTCAAAAACAAATTTAATACTTATCATAAGTATTTTCCTTTAATAATAAAAGTATTATTAATCATAAGTCTAATTAAAATGTTAATTAAATTATAATTAATAATTAAATGATATAATAAATATTTATATCATAAGTTTTAAATAATAATAATTACTTCTTTTATCGTAAGTAATTAATTAATAATGAAGTCCATAAATTTTAACATAAGTTTAATCATTAACCATAAGTTTTAAGTTTAAAAGTTCGTCGGGTCGTATCTTGAGCCCCGGGTGTCGGTTTCGGGCAAGCCACATATGCAACTTCACCTACTCAAACCACCCGACACAATTATGAACTCAAGAACACTCCAAGAACAGTCCCTAGGTCGTGGATATCAGCCATGACAACATTTGGGAAATCAATTTACTCAAAACAGTAATTCGGGCACAACGGGTGAACCGTGGCTCGGATTTAGGTGACCCGAACATAAAAATTCGTCTCACCATCAGTCCTAACCAAATGACACACCCTAAAGACACCAAGGATGGTCACAAAGTCGGACCCAACCTTGTTCATGCCAAGAACACCTTTCAATCTTTAGCAAAAACCAAATTAAGCATAACTAGGGCTCCGGGAATTGAAACGACATGAATCCGGAGTCTAAAATTAATGTCTTGATGAGAGGAACTCATTTATGTACTTTATTTTAACATTCATATCAGTTATAAAGTCAGAAAACACGAATCAAACTGCTGTCCAAAATTTACAAACCGAAAACATATGCAAACGAGTAATTCTACGCATCCAAACAACATTACAACAACTAATATACATCATACTAATAATATAAACTCAAAATGCAGAAATATAAATAAATATGAAAAGTTCTAGGGTTAGGGTTTATACCCAAATCGAGAATCAAAGAATATAGATGTGTAGAGAAAGACGAGAGGAATCCGATTATGCAAGCCAATTGATGATCCAAGCAATAAAAAGTGGTGAAGATGGTGATGTATGGTGGTGGTGGCGACGGCACAAGAGGGAGGAGAGGAGAGAAAAAGATAAAATTTAGGTTTTTGATAAAAATAGAATGAAATTGCAAAAATGGGAAAACAAGGAGCCAATACTCCCTCCCCTTGGGAGTATTCGGCCGAATTGGGTAGGGGGTGGGCCCCTTAGTGGGCCAACTTGTCCAACATTGAAAAACGTGCAATTCCTGATGGCCCGAAAGCCCGAACGAAGCCCGAAACGTGAAAACACGCTTACGCGATTAAAAATCCGGAAAGATAACAAACGCGCGACGAAAAATAAATATAAATACACCTAATAGTAATATGACCTTAAAATATCATATTTAAAATATTTAGGATTTAAAAATCCCGAAAGCTCGACCGTTGGTTTAAAAACCGAAAAGATTCGCCGGATGGAAATCCGCGAGACGTAGAAACGTATAAATTAAAATATGAATACATATATTCACATAACACATAATAATTATTATATATATATTATTACAAAAATAATAATATAGGTCATAGAAATGACGTGGCACACTAACAGTTAACGGTCGTTAAATAATTAACGGAAAAAGATAACAGAAAAAGTAGGGTCGTGACACTATAACAATATATACATATATATCAAAGTATGTTCAAAATATATTTACAACACTTTTAATATATTTTGATGTTTTAAGTTTATTAAGTCAGCTGTCCTCGTTAGTAACCTACAACTAGTTGTCCACAGTTAGATGTACAGAAATAAATCGATAAATATTATCTTGAATCAATCCACGACCCAGTGTATACGTATCTCAGTATTGATCACAACTCAAACTATATATATTTTGGAATCAACCTCAACCCTGTATAGCTAACTCCAACATTCACATATAGAGTGTCTATGGTTGTTCCGAAATATATATAGATGTGTCGACATGATAGGTCGAAACATTGTATACGTGTCTATGGTATCTCAAGATTACATAATATACAATACAAGTTGATTAAGTTATGGTTGGAATAGATTTGTTACCAATTTTCACGTAGCTAAAATGAGAAAAATTATCCAATCTTGTTTTACCCATAACTTCTTCATTTTAAATCCGTTTTGAGTGAATCAAATTGCTATGGTTTCATATTGAACTCTATTTTATGAATCTAAATAGAAAAAGTATAGGTTTATAGTCAGAAAAATAAGTTACAAGTCATTTTTGTAAAGGTAGTCATTTCAGTCGAAAGAACGACGTCTAGATGACCATTTTAGAAAACATACTTCCACTTTGAGTTTAACCATAATTTTTGGATATAGTTTCATGTTCATAATAAAAATTATTTTCTCAGAATAACAACTTTTAAATCAAAGTTTATCATAGTTTTTAATTAACTAATCCAAAACAGCCCGTGGTGTTACTATGACGGCGTAAATCCGATTTTACGGTGTTTTTCGTGTTTTCAGGTTTTAAATCATTAAGTTAGCATATCATATAGATATAGAACATGTGTTTAGTTGATTTTAAAAGTCAAGTTAGAAGGATTAACTTTTATTTGCGAACAAGTTTAGAATTAACTAAACTATGTTCTAGTGATTACAAGTTTAAACCTTCGAATAAGATAGCTTTATATGTATGAATCGAATGATGTTATGAACATAATTACTACATCAAGTTCCTTGGATAAACCTACTGGAAATGAGAAAAATAGATCTAGCTTCAAAGGATCATTGGATGGCTTGAAAGTTCTTGAAGCAGAATCATGACACGAAAACAATTTCAAGTAAGATTTCCACTCGAAATAAGATTGTTGTAGTTATAGAAATTGAATTAAAGTTTGAATATGATTATTACCTTGTATTATAAAGATAACCTACTGTAAGTAACAAAGGTTTCTTGATCTTGGATGATTACTTGGAATGGATTTAGAAAACTTGGAAGTAAACTTGCAATCTTGGAAGTATTCTTGATTTTATGAAACTAGAACTTTTGGAATTTATGAAGAACACTTAAAACTTGAAGATAGAACTTGAGAGAGATCAATTAGATGAAGAAAATTGAAGAATGAAAGTGTTTGTAGGTGTTTTTGGTCGTTGGTGTATGGATTAGATATAAAGGATATGTAATTTTGTTTTCATGTAAATAAGTCATGAATGATTACTCATATTTTTGTAATTTTATGAGATATTTCATGCTATTTGCCAAATGATGGTTCCTACATGTGTTAGGTGACTCACATGGGTTGATAAGAGCTGATCATTGGAGTGTATATACCAATAGTACATACATCTAAAAGCTGTGTATTGTACGAGTACGAATACGGGTGCATACGAGTAGAATTGTTGATGAAACTGAACGAGGATGTAATTGTAAGCATTTTTGTTAAGTAGAAGTATTTTGATAAGTGTCTTGAAGTCTTTCAAAAGTGTATGAATACATATTAAAACACTACATGTATATACATTTTAACTGAGTCGTTAAGTCATCGTTAGTCGTTACATGTAAATGTTGTTTTGAAACCTTTAGGTTAACGATCTTGTTGAATGTTGTTAACCCATTGTTTATTATAACAAATGAGATGTTAAATTGTTATATTATCATGATATTATGATATATAATATATCTTAGTATGATATATATACAGTTAAATGTCGTTACAACGATAATCGTTACATATATGTCTCATTTCGAAATCATTAAGTTAGTAGTCTTATTTTTACATATGTATTTCATTGTTAATACACTTAATAATATATTTACTTATCATTTAACATAATTAACCAAGTGTATCAATATCTTAATATGATTCATATGTACCTAGTGAGACGTTGTTATAATGATAATCGTTATATATATCGTTTTCGAGTTTCTTAAATTAATAGTCTCATTTTTATGTATATAACTCATTGTTAAAATATCTAATGAGATACATACTTTTAATAAAATCATGTTAACTATATATATAACCATATATATGTCATCGTATAGTTTTTACAAGTTTTAACGTTCGTGAATCACCGGTCAACTTGGGTGGTCAATTGTCTATATGAAACCTATTTCAATTAATCAAGTCTTAACAAGTTTGATTGCTTAACATGTTGGAAATACTTAATCATGTAAATAACAATTTCATTTAATATATATATAAACATAGAAAAGTTCGGGTCACTACCGCATGGTAATTTGAAATGGGACTTAAAATTCCACTTTCAAATCAAATATGAAATATTAGTACAACATATTAAAAATATTATATATTACAATAAAAGTATCGTAATATAATGTGTTTAAACATAAATAAATAGAAATAATAAAAATTAAAAATCATATAAATTACCAACCGGAACTAAATCAATCTGGATAGGGGTTCCATTTCATGTCGTCATCTGGGTTCCATGGTTGGTGATAGGTGTACTGGTATGCCTGGTTAGGGTCGTAGAGAGTATAAGGTGGTCTCATCTCGGGCTGGTGTTGAGGATAGTAAGCGGGTCGGGTCGGAACGTAGTGATCCTGAGGTGACAGCCGGTTCATAATCTGACGCTGATGATAGTCCCATCTATCATGCTGTCGTTGCCTGGAATGCTCGTAATCATTCCGGGCTTGCCACTGCTCCATCCGACGAAATCTCTCCGTGTTTGTCATGTCTACCTCATCTACACGCTGGTAGACATCAGTCATAGCCTCCCGAATGACATCACTAATGTCATCCGCTTCCTCCATCTCCTCGTCTGATCCTCTCTCTACCTGCGGATGACTACCTTCATAGGGTATTGCCTGGTTGCGTCTACTCTTCAATACCTTAGCATCCGCATAAACTCTCAATCCTAAAAGCTCAACCTGCTCCCTACATTCCAAAAGTGGACCCCTTTGGTCCTTGGGTCTCGAATACACTTTAGGTAAAATAAATCATGTAAGGTCAATTTTTCCTTGTTGTGACCTCTCTGTGTAATCGAGTTAGCCAAAAATCTATGAATTATATGAAGCTCGGCTCTGTTAATATGTAAGTAGGTATGTGTTCCTCCCCGCCCAAAAACATTATAATCGGACATACGCCTCCAAACGGCGTTCGCATCAAAATTCCTATCTACCCTTTCACAACGATAAATCAAATTCATACAATCGGGTAGTAATAATTCAGCGGGCGTATATATCTGTAATGCCCTGGCCATGTCCAGCATGGACATCCTGCCGCCAAGTATAAACCTAAGAAAACTTCTATCATCTAATCTATCTACATCTACATTTAATGTTTTAGTACTCATCAGCTCAACACACCATTCCTTATATACAGGTCTACGAATGGTGAATAGACGTTCCCAATCGGTAAAAGAAGAACTGCCATACCTTTGAATCAGATGCTCCTTAACACGGTCAGCTAGTTGGACCCTTTCCAAAGGATCCCAATCAATTACCCTAGGCACCTCTACATCTTTCGTTACTAATTTGAATTTATTACTTTGATATGCCGGGTAATCTCTCCATCGTCTATCGAATCTCAGATTAGGATGCAACGTGTGTTCAGGAATCGTTGGGTATTCTACAGGCGGATGCATCAGAAATACTATGAATTCATTAACAAACTGTAGTGGATCATAATAAGTTATGTGTTGATCAGGCTGATGTTGTTGTTCCTGTTGTGGTACTTGTTCAGGTTCATATTGCATTTCTGGTTCTGGTTCTGGAGCAGGTCGTCTAGATGATGATGATGATGAACCTCCAGTATCGGCTCTCTGCAAAACACATTAAGCACAAAATTTGTGCATCCAAATATGCATTAATGTTAGCAAAATAACAACTTAAAACAATCACAATAACATGTTCAATCAAAATTAAACTTATACACATTTTCACAATTTTTTTTACAATTTTACACTTTTTCAAATAAGCACATATGAAAATGTATACAAAGTTCATAAACATTTAACTCAAATAACATATTAAAACAACCTTTACTAACAATTAAACAAGTCTCAAATGGCAATTATATCAAATTAATCAAGTTCATGAATTTTGCACCTAAAAAGTCCACTTTAATCTTCAAAAATCATGTTTAGGATTAAAGTTTGGATCATTTAGCTACCTAAACATGTTACACTACTCAATTTAGCAATAATTCATAACAAAAATCGGCCATAACCTGTTTATATCAAAAAGCCCCAAATTGCTCAAAAACACAAACCCTAGATTTCTAAAAATTTTGAAGTTTTTAGCTTCAAATCATATTAAATAGCATCAATCTAGGTTATACTTGCATAAAATACTATCAATTTAACACTAATTACACTAGAAATTAACAAAATTGCATTAGGTAAAATATTGGTAATTATCACAAAAACTAGGAAATTTTAGAGTTAGGGGTGTAATTTTTACCTTTTTTGATAAACTTCTGAACAATTTTATGATTAGAGCGAGAAATTTGACGAATTACGGTGAAAAATTGCAAATTTTAGAGATTATTTGGGAGTATTTTCATGTATATGTGTGTGTTTTGTGGAGTAGACAGAGCAGCTCGCTGGGTTTTAACAATCTGGCCTGAAATCCAGCCTCATGCGATCGCATGAGGTTGGAGTGCAAACCCCATGTGATCGCATGGGTGTCCGGGTACAGTACTTTTTGTTTTTGTTTTTTTTTTTAATGTTTTTGGCATACTTTAATTCAATAAGGCTAAAAATAATGATAATAAAAGTTCTCGTCCCTCCCTTGGGTAAAGCAATTTCGGTTCAACGACCTAGTCTTCAACTTACGACTAATTTTAAAAATTATATTTTTAACTTAGCGAAATAAAGTAAATTTTTGTTTTTAAATTCACACAAAACATAAATTTAAAATGTATAAAATTAAAAATTCATATTATTATTAAAAATTCACACCAAAGTTATATTATATTTTTGTTTTTATATATACAAACTTATATTAAAAATATTAATTTTTCAAATATTTACAATTTTAAATATATTAATTTTTTTTAAAAAAAAAGAAGTTTATAATATTAATTTAATATTAATTTTTAAACAAAGTAAAAATAAAAATAAAAATCTTTTTGATCTTTTATCCTACTTTAATCAATCAAATATTATCAAAAATATACGCCCCTCTTTTCGGTAAAGTAATATCGGTTTCATAACCTAGTTTAACTCATGAAGAATTTTTGAAATATTTTGAGTTGATTGATTAAAGATATTTATACCTTAAGAATAAACGGTAAATTTCGCAGTGATGTAATACATTTTTGTATGATATCAATAATTTCGGTCGCAAAACATAATTTTATTGAGTACCAATTTAATACTTTATAGCGAATGATTTAGCGTTTATTATCAAAAGGTTCAAAGCAATAAAAATAAAAATAAAAATTGTACATACTTACCTGTGAAATAGAATTCTTAGTGACCTGCTTTAGCCCACTCATAAGATAGTCGGACTAATTGGTTTTCCCTAGCTACAAAGGCGTAACCTCGAGCATTCAACGTTTTTTCTTCGAAACATATGAACGGTCCATCTCTGCATAAAGTAACGAATTCGGTATTGGAATATGTCTGATTCGTCGAACATTTTCCTTCGTGTGATTATTTTCCGCATTTGTGACATCTTTCAAGGTGTCGTGCTCTTCTTTTCGCTGCGGATTTTGATTTTCCTTTACCAAATTGTAATTTATTATTTTTCGTTTCTGAATTCTTTTCTTACTCCGTCCAATTTACCTCTGATTAATGATACTATTTCACTTGGAAGGGTGTCATTATTACGTTTAGTGATCAAAGCGTGTAGCATTAGACCATGGTTTAGTTCATAGGAAGTCTTCATCTCGTAAAAACTAAAAAAAATAAAAATTCAGAATGGGGGGAGAAGACTAGTTCTTTAGGGTCTGCTAGGGAAAGACCATTCGAGTTCCATTTTCGAGAACTATACGAAAATAGAAAATCTAACTCTAATAGAAATACATATTACCCTAAAAAGATTCGAACCTCCCCACACTTATAGGCAGTGTACCTAGGAAATAGTTGATGTGTGCGAGGTGTACTAGGAAGTAGTTGTATTTTTACAAGAAAATACTATTAAATACGATACAATTTTACACAAGATATTTATTTATTTATAGAATGGATATACCTAAACCTTGCTACAATACTTATAGGCAGTGTACCTAATCGTATAGTAGTGTAGTTTTTAGTAAGTCCGGTTCGTTCCACAGGGATCTCTTAAACAAGCTTAACGCTATATATTTAAAAACTATATTTGTAAAAATACAAAAAAATATATAAGTAATATTATTATTATAAAGGGGGGTTTTTATCGTTTAATGACCGGTTTGTCGATTTTAAAACTTTAGTCGCAGTTAAAACCTAATGTAAAATATTAAAAATAAATACAACTTAATTTAAAACGTAAAGTAAATAACGATAATGAAATTGCGATAAATAAAAGTGCAATAAAATAAAATTGCGATAATTAAAAAGTACGATAATTAAAAGTGCAATTAAATACAATGACAATAAATAAAAGTGCGATAATTAAAAGTGCAATTAAATATAAAATAAAGGAAATTAAATATGAAATAAAGGAATTATGCTTATTTAAACTTCCGTAATCATGATGTTTGACGTGTTGATTTTTAGTTTATTCCAATGGGTTAATTGTCCTTTGTCCTGGATTATTCGATTTATCCATACGGATTTGTCCATAATAGTCCATCAGTCATAAATATAAAGTGCGAAAGTCTTCGTCAAATTATTCTTATTCCCGAAGTCAAATATTCCAACTAATTGGGGATTCGAATTGTAACAAGGTTTTAATACTTTGTTAACAATTACACCAATTACCCTTGAATGTAATCCACCCCTGTTTCAACAAGTCTATTAACTATTAATCCAGTTCCGTGTCCGGTAAAATGAACAATTATTGGTATTTATAGATATCCCGCTCACCGTACATAGTTAAGCGTATGTGGTTATATATAAATACGTCAAATTATAAGTCTATATATTAAATTAACGAGGTGTCGTTTAGTTAATATAAAACCCATTAATAGCCCATAGTCTAATTTTCACAAGTGTCGTTCTTTTGTCCAAACCCCAATTATGGTTCAAAGCCCAATTACCCAATTTTAATATTTTTAGCCCAACATCATGATTAGTTCGGCATTAAATAAGCATAATAATAATTTAGCTACGAGACATTAATTTAAAAATAACATTAACCATAACTTACAGTGATTAAAAATAGCGTAACGTTACACGGACAGAATTTCGACTTACACCCTTACAACATTTGCTAACATACCCTTATTATTAGAAATTAAAATTAAAATTAAAATTAAAATATAATATATATATATATTATTACGTTCAGATAAAGGAAAGAAAAAGATGTGTTTAACATAGATCAAAACCGCGAAATTTATAGGCATGTGGGCTAGAAAAGTGAGCCATGCGATCGCATGGCTTTTGTGCCTCCAGGCCATGCGATCACATGGGGGTTGGTAGCAGCTCACATACTTTTGTTTTCAAGCTTGTCGACGTTTTAATAAATAAATATAATATATAAATAATTATAAGAATTATTTAAATATTATATTATATTTATATGCATAGTTGACTTGTAATTTTTAGTCCGTTACGTCGAGCGTTGAGAGTTGACTTTGGTCCCGGTTCCGAATTTTCGAACGTCCTTGCGTACAATTTAATATCTTGTACTTTGCGTTTCGCGTCTTGTACTCTTGTAATTTTGAGACGTTTCTCATCAATAATTGGAACCACTTTGATTGTATTTTGTACTTTTGAGCTTTTTGGTCGTTTGCATCTTCAATTCGTCGAATCTGTCTTTTGTCTTCACCTTTTATTATTTAAACGAATATCACTTGTAAATAGAACAATTGCAACTAAACGCTTGTCTTTCTTGAGGGATAATGCTATGAAATATATGTTCGTTTTTAGCATTATCAGTAGTCTTGCTTTTACATATGTAGTTCATTGTTAATATACTTAATGATATGTTTAGTTATCATAATATCATGTTAACTATATATATATATATCCATATATATGTCATCATATAGTTTTTATAAGTTTTAACGTTCGTGAATCACCGGTCAACTTGGGTGGTCAATTGTCTATATGAAACCTATTTCAATTAATCAAGTCTTAACAAGTTTGATTGCTTAACATGTTGGAAACACTTAATCATGTAAATAACAATTTCATTTAATATATATATATACATGGAAAAGTTCGGGTCACTACAGTACCTACCCGTTAAATAAATTTCGTCCCGAAATTTTAAGCAGTTGGAGGTGTTGACGTATCTTCTGGAAATAAATGCGGGTATTTCTTCTTCATCTGATCTTCTCGTTCCCAGGTGAACTCGGGTCCTCTACGAGCATTCCATCGAACCTTAACAATTGGTATCTTGTTTTGCTTAAGTCTTTTAACCTCACGATCCATTATTTCGACGGGTTCTTCGATGAATTGAAGTTTTTCGTTGATTTGGATTTCATCTAACGGAATAGTGAGATCTTCTTTAGCAAAACATTTCTTCAAATTCGAGATGTGGAAAGTGCTATGTACAGCTGCGAGTTGTTGAGGTAACTCAAGTCGGTAAGCTACTGGTCCGACACGATTAATAATCTTGAATGGTCCAATATACCTTGGATTTAATTTCCCTCGTTTACCAAATCGAACAACGCCTTTCCAAGGTGCAACTTTAAGCATGACCATCTCTCCAATTTCAAATTCTATATCTTTTCTTTTAATGTCAGCGTAGCTCTTTTGTCGACTTTGGGCGGTTTTCAACCGTTGTTGAATTTGGATGATCTTCTCGGTAGTTTCTTATATTATCTCCGGACCTGTAATCTGTCTATTCCCCACTTCACTCCAACAAATCGGAGACCTGCACTTTCTACCATAAAGTGCTTCAAACGGCGCCATCTCAATGCTTGAATGGTAGCTGTTGTTGTAGGAAAATTCTGCTAACGGTAGATGTCGATCCCAACTGTTTCCGAAATCAATAACACATGCTCGTAGCATGTCTTCAAGCATTTGTATCGTCCTTTCACTCTGCCCATCAGTTTGTGGATGATAGGCCGTACTCATGTCTAGATGAGTTCCTAATGCTTGCTGTAATGTCTGCCAGAATCTTGAAATAAATCTGCCATCCCTATCAGAGATAATAGAGATTAGTATTCCATGTCTGGAGACGACTTCCTTCAAATACAGTCGTGCTAACTTCTCCATCTTGTCATCTTCTCTTGTCGGCAGGAAGTGTACTGATTTGGTGAGACGATCAACTATTACCCAAATAGTATCAAAACCACTTGCAGTCCTTGGCAATTTAGTGATGAAATCCATGGTAATGTTTTCCCATTTCTATTCCAGGATTTCGGGTTGTTGAAGTAGACCTGATGGTTTTTGATGCTCAGCTTTGACCTTAGAACACGTCAAATATTCTCCTACGTATTTAGCAACATCGGCTTTCATACCCGGCCACCAAAAATGTTTCTTGAGATCCTTGTACATCTTCCCCGTTCCAGGATGTACTGAGTATCTGGTTTTATGAGCTTCTCTAAG
Organism: Rutidosis leptorrhynchoides; assembly: GCF_046630445.1. NCBI lineage: Eukaryota > Viridiplantae > Streptophyta > Magnoliopsida > Asterales > Asteraceae > Rutidosis > Rutidosis leptorrhynchoides. Next base: position 350,572,995 of record NC_092342.1, on the reverse strand, counting down.
TACCATTTCTCTCATATCTCCAAATTTTGGTACCCAAATCCTTTCAGCCCAATACCGGGTTCCGTCTTCCCAAATATTAAGATGCTTCTCCGATCCTTTGGGTATTTCATCCTTTAAATTTACCTCTTTTAAAACTCCTTGTTGCGCCTCCTTTATTTGAGTAGTAAGGTTATTGTGAATCATTATATTCATAGATTTTACTCGAATGGGTTCTCTGTCCTTCCTGCTTAAGGCGTCGGCTACCACATTTGCCTTCCCCGGGTGGTAACGAATCTCAAAGTCGTAATCATTCAACAATTCAATCCACCTACGCTGCCTCATATTCAGTTGTTTCTGATTAAATATGTGTTGAAGACTTTTGTGGTCGGTATCTATAATACTTTTGACCCCATATAAGTAGTGCCTCCAAGTCTTTAATGCAAAAACAATCGCGCCTAATTCTAAATCATGTGTCGTATAATTTTGCTCGTGAATCTTCAATTGTCTAGACGCATAAGCAATCACCTTCGTTCGTTGCATTAATACACAACCGAGACCTTGCTTTGATGCGTCACAATAAATTACAAAATCATCATTCCCTTCAGGCAATGACAATATAGGTGCCGTAGTTAGCTTTTTCTTCAATAACTAAAACGCTTTCTCTTGTTCATCCTTCCATTCAAATTTCTTCCCTTTATGCGTTAATGCAGTCAAGGGTTTTGCTATTCTGGAAAAGTCTTGGATGAACCTTCTGTAGTAACCAGCTAGTCCTAAAAACTGGCGTATGTGTTTCGGAGTTTTCGGGGTTTCCCACCTTTCAACAGTTTCTATCTTTGCCGGATCTACCTTAATACCTTTTTTGTTCACTATGTGACCGAGGAATTGAACTTCTTCTAACCAAAATGCACACTTTAAAAACTTAGCTTACAATTCTTCCTTCCTCAATACTTCTAACACCTTTCTCAAATGTTCACCGTGTTCTTGGTCATTCTTTGAGTAAATAAGTATGTCATCAATGAAAACAATGACAAACTTGTCAAGGTATGGTCCACACACTCGGTTCATAAGGTCCATGAACACAGCTGGTGCATTAGTTAAACCAAACGGCATGACCATAAACTCGTAATGATCGTAACGTGTTCTGAAAGCAGTCTTTAGAATATCATCTTCTTTCACCCGCATTTGATGATACCCGGAACGTAAGTCAATCTTTGAATAAACAGACGAGCCTTGTAGTTGATCAAATAAGTCGTCGATTCTCGGTAGTGGGTAGCGGTTCTTGATGGTAAGTTTGTTCAACTCTCGGTAGTCGATACACAACGTGAATGTACCATCTTTCTTCTTGACAAACAAAACAGGAGCTCCCCACGGTGATGTGCTTTGTCGAATGAAACCACGCTCTAAAAGTTCTTGTAATTAGCTCTGAAGTTCCTTCATTTCACTAGGTGCGAGTCTGTATGGAGCACGAGCTATTAGTGCAGCTCCCGGTACAAGGTCTATTTGAAATTCAACGGATCGGTGTGGAGGTAGTCCCGGTAATTCTTTAGGAAATACATCGGGAAATTCTTTTGCGATGGGAATATCATTGATGTTCTTTTCTTTCGGAATTGACTTTCTCGACGTGTGCTAGCATAGCATAGCAACCTTTTCTTATTAGTTTTTGTGCCTTCAGGTTATTAATAAGATTTAACTTTGCGTTGCTCTTTTCTCCGTACACCATTAAGGGTTTTCCTTTTTCTTATATAATGCGAATTGCATTTTTGTAACAAACGATCTCTGCTTTCACTTCTTTCAACCAGTCCATACCGATTATCACATCAAAACTCCCTAACTCTACTGGTATCAAGTCAATCTTAAATGTTTCGCTAACCAGTTTAATTTCTCGATTCCGACATATATTATCTGCTGAAATTAATTTACCATTTGCTAATTCGAGTAAAAATTTACTATCCAAAGGCGTCAATGGACAACTTAATTTAGCACAAAATTCTCTACTCATATAGCTTCTATCCGCACCCGAATCAAATAAAACATAAGCAGATTTATCGTCAATAAGAAACGTACCCGTAACAAGCTCCGGGTCTTCCTGTGCTTCTGCCGCATTAATATTGAAAACTCTTCCACGGCCCTTCCCATTAGTATTCCCCTGATTCGGGCAATTTCTAATAATGTGGCCCGGTTTTTCACATTTATAACAAACAGCGTTGGTATTACTTGCTCCGACACTATTCGTTTCGGCATTACTTGTTCCGGCATTATTTTCTCCCTTAGTTCTGTTAAACTTTGCTCCGTAGACCTCACACTTTGTCGCGCTATGACCATTTCTTTTACACCTGTTGCAAAATGTCGTGCAAAACCCCTGGTGATTTTCTTCATACCTATGACATGGCTGTTTTTGGTTTTTGTTGCCGTTGTTGTTATTGAGGTTGTTGTTGGGATTGTTATTGTTGTTGAAACGGTTGTTGTAGTTGTTGTTGTTGTTGGGATGTTTGTTGTAGTTATTGTTAGGATTGCGGTTATTGTTGCGATTGTTGTTGCGGTTGTTGGGATAGTTGTTGCGATTGTGGTTGTAATTGTTATTGTTGTTGTACTGGTGACTCTTGTCACCGTTTTCCTCCCACTTCCTCTTGAGTTGTTTCGTGTTGGTTTCTTCGGCCGCCTGCTCTTTAATTCTTCCCTCAATCTGATTTATGAGTTTATGAGCCATTCGACTTGTCTTCTATATAGAAGCGGGCTCGTGTGAACTTACATCTTCTTGAATCCTTATTGGTAACCCTTTTACAAACGCTTCGATCTTCTCTTCTTCATCTTCGAATGCTCCCGGGCACAATAGGTACAACTCTGTGAATCGTCGTTCATATGTGGTAATGTCGAACCCTTGTGTTCATAACTCTCTAAGTTCTGCCTTGAGTTTATTGACTTCGTTTCTAGGACGGTACTGCTCGTTCATCAATTGCTTGAATGCCGACCACGGTAGTGCGTAAGCAGCATTTTGTCCTACCTGTTCAAGATAGGTGTTCCACCACGTTAACGCAGTACCTGTGAAAGTATGCGTAGCGTACTTAACTTTGTCCTCTTCAGTACACTTACTTATGGAAAACACCGATTCGACTTTCTCGGTCCACCGTTTCAATCCAATTGGTCCTTCAGTTCCATCAAATTCTAAAGGTTTGCAGGCAGTGAATTCTTTGTAGGTGCATCCTACACGATTTCTTGCGCTGTTAGCTGCATTGCTAGATTCATCGTTATTGTTGGTATGTAGCGCAGCCTGTACTGCGGCTATGTTTGCAGCAAGAAAGGTACGAAACTCCTCTTCGTTCATACTCACGGTATGTCGAGTAGTTGGTGCCATTTCCTTCAAAAAATAGCCAAAAGAAACGAGTTAATCATATAGAATATCAAGAGTAGTCAATAGTATTTCGTAGCGTAATATGAACTTATTTATAAAAGCTCTTTCTTCATATTAGCATTTTATACTCTTTAATTCGGGTAGTACCTACCCGTTAAGTTCATACTTAGTAGCTAACATACCATTTCAACTACTACAATTCTATATGAAAAACTAATCACAAAAAATATATATATCATATTCAAACCTTTATACAATAACTTGCAAACTTACAATACCGCTATTTTACATATAGCATGAAATATAGCACATAAAACTTTGATACAAAGTAGTTGCGAAGATAATTCTAGTTAATAAATAAGGCGTTCAGCAAAGGCAATAAAGACACGTAATTCATACGTCCAAAAACAAGTCATGCATTCTGGTTTTACTAATACCACTTCTCATCCTTGGTTTTGTGGAACATAACCGTTGTGACCGATAGTAAGACAATGTGTTGTAACGTCGTCAAAAGGATTAAGGTAACGTAATGACCAACAGTTGTGGGAACGTTTTGTTTAATAGTTGTAGCCCGATGTTCTTGTTCTCACTTTGGTGAGAAGCGAACATTACTAACCCGTAAGCATAACATGCTTCTTTATGTTGCATGTTAGCCGCTTTTTCTAAATTACGAAGTCCTATATTTGGATATATTGAGTCAAAATAATTTCTTAACCCGTTGCGTAAAATAGCATTTGGGTTCCCCGCAATATATGCGTCAAAGTAAACACATCGTAACTTATGGATTTCCCAATGTGATATCCCCCATCTTTCGAACGAAAGCCTTTTATAAACCAAGGCATTCTTGGAACGTTCTTCGAATGTCTTACAAACTGATCTCGCCTTAAATAGTTGTGCCGAGGAATTCTGACCGACTCTAGACAAGATTTCATCAATCATGTCTCCGGGTAGGTCTCTTAAAATATTGTGTTGTCTATCCATTTTGTGTTTTTATACTGTAAAATAGACAAGAGTTAGATTCATAAAAAAATACTTATTAATACAAGCAATTTTTACATATATCATAAAGCATAAGCACACTATATTACATATATTACACCACATGAATACAACTATCTTATTCCGACTCGCTCGTTTCTTCTTCTTCGGTTTTGGTTCATTTTACCAAGTTTCTAGGGATATATGATGTTCCCCTAATACGAGCCGTCATTTTTCACATTGGTTTAGAAAAACCTGGTGGTTTAGAGGTTCCCGGGTTATTGTCACAACTTAAGAAATATGGGTGTTGATGATACATATAAAGTTCATCGGGTTTGGAATCAAATTTCTCTATTTTTATGCCCTTTCCCTTATTTTTCTCTTTTGCCTTATTAAATTGTGTTGGGGTAATTTCTATAACATCATCAGAATCCTTGTCGGGATCCGATTCATCGGAGAATTGGTAATCCTCTCAATACTTTGCTTCCTTGGCGGAAACACCATTGACCATAATTAACTTTGGTCGGTTGGTTGAGGATTTTATTCTACTTAACCGTTTTATTATTTCCCTCACTGGTTCTATTTCTTTTTCCGGTTCCGATTCTTCTTCCGGTTCCAATTCTTCTTCCGGTTCCGACTCTTCTTCCGGTTCCTCTTCGGGAACTTGTGAATCAGTCCACGAATCATTCCAATTTACATTTGACTCTTCATTATTATTAGGTGAGTCAATGGGAGTTGTTCTAGAGGTAGACATCTATCACATAATATCAAACACGTTAAGAGATTAATATATCACATAATATTCACATGTTAAAAATATATAGTTTCCAACAAAATTTGTTAAGCAATCATTTTTTAAGTAAATACGGTCGAAGTCCATACTCACTAATGCATCCTAACAAACTCGATAAGACACACTAATGCAAAATTCTGGTTCTCTAAGACCAACGCTCGAATACCAACTGAAATATCCCGTTCTTATTGATTAAAAACGTTCCATATTAATTGATTTTATTGCGAGGTTTTGACCTCTATATGAGACGTTTTTCAAAGACTGCATTCATTTTAAAACAAACCATAACCTTTATTTCATCAATAAAGGTTTAAAAAGCTTTACGTAGATTATCAAATAATGATAATCTAAAATATCCTGTTTACACAAGACCATTACATAATGGCTTACAATACAAATATGTTACAACGAAATAAGTTTCTTGAATGCAGTTTTTACACAATATCATACAAGCATGGACTCTAAATCTCGTCCTTATTTAAGTATGCGACAGCGGAAGCTCTTAATAATCACCTGAGAATAAACATGCTTAAAACGTCAACAAAAATGTTGGTGAGTTATAGGTTTAACCTATATATTATCAAATCATAATAATAGACCACAAGATTTAATATTTCAATATACATCCCATACATAGAGATAAAATTCATTCATATGGTGAACACCTGGTAACCGACATTAATAAGATGCATATAAGAATATCCCCTATCATTTCGGGAAATCCTTCGGACATGATAAAAACGAATTCGAAGTACTAAAGCATCCGGTACTTTAGATGGGGTTCGTTAGGCCCAATAGATCTATCTTTAGGATTCGCGTCAATTAGTAGATCGGTTTACTAATTCTTAGGCTACCAAGCAAAAGGGGCATATTCGGCTTCGATCATTCACCCATATAATGTACTTTCATTTACTTGTGTCTATTTCGTAAAACATTTATAAAACTGCATGTATTCTCATCTCAAAATATTAGATTTTAAAAGTGGGACTATAACTCACTTTCACAGATTTTTACTTCGTCGGGAATTAAGACTTGGCCACTGGTCGATTCACGAACCTATAATAAATATGTACATATATATCAAAGTATGTTCAAAATATATTTACAACACTTTTAATACATTTTTATGTTTTAAGTTTATTAAGTCAGCTGTCCTCGTTAGTAACCTACAACTAGTTTTCCACAGTTAGATGTACAGAAATAAATCGATATATATTATCTTGAATCAATCCACGACCCAGTGTATACACGTCTCAGGCTAGATCACAACTCAAAGTATATATATTTTTGGAATCAACCTCAACCATGTATAGCTAACTCCAACATTACTGCATATAGAGTGTCTATGGTTGTTCCAAATAATATATATACATGGGTCGATATGATATGTCAAAATATTTGCATACGTGTCTATGGTATCCCAAGATTACATAATATATTAGAATGCATGTATAATACAATATAAGTTAGCTAGGATATGATTTGTATAGAATTGTTAATATTTCCCGTAGCTACAAAAATCAAAAAAATATCCAATCTTGTTTTACCCATAACTTCTTCATTTTAAATCCGTTTTGTGTGAATCAAATTGCTATGGTTTCATATTGAACTCTATTTTATGAATATATATATAGAAAAAGTATAGGTTTATAGTCGGAAATATAAGTTACAAGTCATTTTTGTAAGCGGTAGTCATTTCAGTCGAAAGAACGACGTCTTGATGACCATTTTGAAAAACATACTTCCACTTTGAGTTTAACCATGATTTTTGGATATAGTTTCATGTTCATAAGAAAAATCATTTTCCAGAAGAACAACTTTTAAATCAAAGTTTATCATAGTTTTTAATTATCAAACCCAAAACAGCCCGCGGTGTTACTACGACGGCGTATGTCCAGTTTTACGGTGTTTTTCGTGTTTCCAGGTTTTAAATCATTAAGTTAGCATAGAATATAGATATAGAACATGTGTTTAGTTGATTTTAAAAGTCAAGTTAGAAGGATTAACTTTTGTTTGCGAACAAGTTTAGAATTAACTAAACTATGTTCTAGTGATCTCAAGTTTAAACCTTCGAATAAGATAGCTTTATATGTATGAATCGAATGATGTTATGAACATCATTACTACCTCAAGTTTTGTGGATAAACCTACTGGAAAAGAGACAAATGGATCTAGCTTCAAAGGATCTTGGATGGCTTGAAAGTTCTTGAAGTAGAATCATGACACGAAAACAAGTTCAAGTAAGATTTCCACTCGAAATAAGATTGTTATAGTTATAGAAATTGAATCAAAGTTTGAATATGAGTATTACCTTATATTAAAAAGATATCTTACTGTAAATAAGAAAGATTTCTTGAGGTTGGATGATCACTCTTCAAGATTGGAAGTAAGCTAGCAAACTTGGAAGTATTCTTGATTTTATGAAACTAGAACTTGTAGAATTTATGAAGAACACTTAGAACTTGAAGATAGAAATTGAGAAAGATCAATTAGATGAAGAAAATTGAAGAATGAAAGTGTTTGTAGGTGTTTTTGGTCGTTGGTGTATGGATTAGATATAAAGGATATGTAATTTTGTTTTCATGTAAATAAGTCATGAATGTTTACTCATATTTTTGTAATTTTATGAGATATTTCATGCTAGTTGCCAAATGATGGTTCCCACATGTGTTAGGTGACTCACATGGGCTGCTAAGAGCTGATCATTGGAGTGTATATACTAATAGTACATACATCTAAAAGCTGTGTATTGTAAGAGTACGAATACGGGTGCATACGAGTAGAATTGTTGATGAAACTGAACGAGGATGTAATTGTAAGCATTTTTGTTAAGTAGAAGTATTTTGATAAGTGTTTTGAAGTCTTTCAAAAGTGTATGAATACATATTAAAACACTACATGTATATACATTTTAACTGAGTCGTTAAGTCATCGTTAGTCGTTACATGTAAGTGTTGTTTTGAAACCTTTAGGTTAACCATCTTGTTAAATGTTGTTAACCCAATGTTTATAATATCAAATGAGATTTTAAATTATTATATTATCATGATATTATGATGTATGAATATCTCTTAATATGATATATATACATTAAATGCCGTTACAACGATAATCGTTACATATATGTCTCGTTTCAAAATCATTAAGTTAGTAGTCTTGCTTTTACATATGTAGTTCATTGTTAATATACTTAATGATATGTTTACTTATCATAATATCATGTTAACTATATATATATCCATATATATGTCATCATATAGTTTTTACAAGTTTTAACGTTCGTGAATCACCGGTCAACTTGGGTGGTCAATTGTCTATATGAAACCTATTTCAATTAATCAAGTCTTAACAAGTTTGATTGCTTAGCATGTTGGAAACACGTAATCATGTAAATAACAATTTCATTTAATATATATATAAACATGGAAAAGTTCGGGTCACTACACAATACTCCCAAACCATACCCATAACCTCCATAGCTATAACCTATAATTTCCTTAGCTCTATCCCGCTCGAAAAATAAATTTGAAATCACTCGGACAGCACTCCATCGTAATATTTTATGTATACTAATAATATCTTAAAATAATACGGAGTAAATATATATATATATATATATATATATATATATATATATATATATATATATATATATATATATATATATATATATATATATATATATATATATATATATGTAAATCGATTGAGAGAGTTTAGAGAAAAATATTTTCAAGTCTCTATGAAATAATGAAACCTATTGAATTCTATTTATAATAGATGTTTGAATTATTAAAGTAAATTATTAAAGTATGAATTATTAAAGTGAATTATTAAAGTATGAATTATTAAAGTGAATTATTAAAGTATGAATTATTAAAGTGAATTATTAAAGTATGAATTATTAAAGTGAATTATTAAAGTGAAAGTAAAGTAAAGGTAAAGTTTAAGTATAGTAAAAGTATAAAACTATGTACGTATAATACGCGTATAATATATATAATATTAATTTAAATCGTTATATATATTTAATAAAATAAAATATAAATATAAATATCGTTATCTTTACCATACTGGTTAAGTAATGAGTTGTCAAAAGTGATTCTAGATATTTATAAAAGTTATATACGTTTTAATAATAAAGTTCTTTTTTAAACTGAAAACGTTTTTTGTACGTTTGAAGCTAAATCAAATAAATATGATAATTTTGTTTTCCAAAACTAAATATATTTAAGAATCATTTTGTTTAAAGGTTAAAATAATGGAAATCGTTATATCATAAAAGTTTTAGAAAAGTCGAATCATATATATTCATAATAGGTTTCAAGTTTTTAAATTACAGTCTGTTGGTGAAGCATGGGATAAAGTCCAAAGGTTAAATAAACGTATGAAATCATCTTAACGAAAAATGTCGAGTTATTTAACTTGTCGATATCCAACATCTAAGTTATTTACACTCCACGTTCTTACTTATAAATCACTTTACCATTTTCCGAATGTTGTCAAAAAGAATAGATTTCTTAAATCACAGTGGACCTCATAACATGGACCCGTAATCATATCACAATGTATCTGATAAATCAATCATTTGATATTATCTTCTAATTCCATCGATAAACATATTGAAACAAATACGTTCGTGTAAAGTATTATACGTTTAATACTTTATTAATATTCTCAAGTATTAATATATATATATATATATATATATATATATATATATATATATATATATACATATATATATATATATATACATATATATATATATATATATACATATATATATATATATATATACATATATATATATATATATAACGGTTCGTGAATCGTCGGAATTTGGTCGAGGTTATAATGAATGTATGAACACAGTTTAAAATTCTTGAGATTTAACTTAACAAACTTTGCTTATCGTGTCGGAATAATATGAAGATAAAGTTTAAATTTGGTTGGAATTTTTCGGGTTGTCACACACCTTACTATTTCGTCCCTTATGTTAAGGTGGTAATTATCTCACAGACATAATCCGAAAACTACTATGACAATATTTTTCTCAGCTAGAGAGGCTCACATGGATCCTGATTTTGATGATAGTTTATTCCTTCTCAAGATTTTATGATTTCGAAGTTGTTTAGCACTGGTACGGTAAAAGCCGTATATCCGGGGATTTTGGTGTTACGACATATAATCCACCAACAACCATAGACGTTAAAAATTCTATAGAACCCAGTAAAGGGTAAACTGACAAAGTTGGGTGGATGATTTGAAGTTGTGCTTTAAATTTAACGGGAAGGTCATTTGAAGATGACCTCATACCAATAAAGCTAAGAAGATTTGATGTCGTGTTTGGTCAAGATTGGCTATCGAAGAATAAAGCTGGGATCGTTTGCGTTGGTAAACCCATTCGTACTCCTCAAGTAGACGGAGAACCGTTAATGATCTTCAGAGATAAGAGATACAAATAGTTGAATCTTATCTGGTGTTTGAGAGTTCATAAATATCTTCGCAAAGGCTGACATGCTATTCTGGCCTATGTGGTAGAATCTGACAAGGAAGAGAAGAAAAGTGGTGTTGTTCATGTTGTTAGAGATTTTCCCGAGGTATTTCCTAAAGATTTACCTGGCCTTCCGCCGCAACGCGCAGTAGAATTTCAAATCGATCTTGTTCCCAGTGTTGCTCCTGTAGCACGTGCTCCTTATCGACTCGCACCTTCCGAACTTCAAGAATTATTGAGTCAGCTCCGTGAGTTATTAGACAAAGGTTTTATTCGTCCCAGTTCGTCCCCTTGGGGAGCTCCTGTTCTATTTGTTAAAATGAAAGATGGTTCGTTTCGTTTGTGTATTGATTATCGTGAATTGAACAAGCTCACAGTTAAAAACCATTACCCTCTTCCAACAATCGATGATTTATTCGATCAGCTTCAGGGTTCGTCTGTTTATTCTAAGATCGATCTTCGTTCCGGCTATCATCAACTGCGTGTTAAAGAATCTGATGTTCTGAAAACTGCTTTCGGCACCCGTTATGGTCACTATGAATTTCTTGTTATGCAGTTCGGATTGACAAACGCACCTGCTGTGTTCATGGACCTCATGAGCCGTGTGTGTAGACCCTATCTGGACAAATTTGTTATCGTTTTCATTGACGACATCCTTATATATTTTAAGAGTGATGAAGAACACGAAGAACATTTGAAGTTGGTGCTCGATTTGTTGAGAAAAGAGGATTTGTACGCTAAGTTCTCTAAGCGTGCTTTCTGGTTAAGAGAAGTTCAATTACTTGGACATGTTGTTAGTAAACAGGGAATACAAGTTGATCCTGCCAAGATTGAGGCAATTGAGAAGTGGGAGATTCCGAAGACTCCTACTCAGATTCGTTAGTTTCTAGGGTTGGCAGGTTACTATAGAAGGTTCATTCAAGATTTCTCTCGTATAGCGAAACCTCTGACTGCCTTGGCGCACAAGGGGACGAAGTATGAGTGGAAGGATGAACAAGAGACTGCTTTTCAAACTCTGAAGAAGATGTTGACTTCCGCTCCGATATTGTCACTACCAGAGGGTAATGACGATTTTGTTGTTTATTGTGATGCATCGCGTCAGGACTTTGGCTGTGTTTTGATGCAGCGAAAGAAAGTCATTGCGTACGCGTCTTGACAGTTGAAGATCCATGAACAGAATTATACAACCCACGATTTAGAGTTGGGAGCTGTTGTGTTTGCACTTAAGATTTGGAGACATTATCTATATGGGGTCAAAAGTACAGTGTACACTGATCACAAAAGTCTTCAACACATTCTTGATCAAAAACAGATGAATATGAGGCAGCGAAGATGGGTTGAGACGTTGAATGATAATGATTTTGAACTTTGGTATCACCCGGGGAAGGCCAATGTTGTGGCCGATGCGTTAAGTCGTAAAGAGAGGATTGAACCTTGCAGGTTTAGAGCTTTGAATATGACAATTCGAACTAACCTCGCTAGGCAGATTCTTGTGGCTCAACAAGAAGCCTTGAAGGAGGAGAAATTTGTGAACGAGAAAGTCAGAGGCATGGCTAAGAAGTTTGAGGTACAACCAGATGGTACTAGATACTTTGAGGGATGTCTTTGGGAAGTTTGGTGATCTGCGACAACATGTTTTAGACGAAGCTCATAAGTCTAGGTACTCTATTCATCCTGGTTCAGGAAAGATGTATCATGATCTTAAGGAGCTATATTGGTGGCCTAATTTGAAAACTGATGTGGCTACATATGTAACTAAGTGTTTGACCTGTGCTAAGGTTAAAGCTGAACATCAGAAACCGTCTGAACTTTTGGTGCAACCTGAGATTCCCGAGTGGAAGTGGGAAGGTATTGTAGTGACCCGAACTTTTCTATGTTTATATATATTAATTGAGATTGATATTTACATGATTAAATGTTTCCAACATGTTAAGCAATCAAACTTGTTAAGACTTGATTAATTGAAATATGTTTCATATAGACAATTGACCACCCAAGTTAACCGGTGATTCACGAGCATTAAAACTTGTAAAAACTATATGATGACATATATATGGATATATATATAGTTAACATGATACTATGATAAGTAAACATATCATTAAGTATATTAACAATGAACTACATATGTAAAAACAAGACTACTAACTTAATGATTTTTAAACGAGACATATATGTAACGATTATCGTTGTAAAGACATTTAATGTATATATATCATATTAAGAGATATTCAAACATGATAATATAATAATTTAAAATCTCATTTGATATTATAAACATTGGGTTAACAGCATTTGACAAGATCGTTAACCTAAAGGTTTCAAAACAACACTTACATGTAACGACTAACGATGACTTAACGACTCAGTTAAAATGTATATACATGTAGTGTTTTAATATGTATTTATACACTTTTGAAAGACTTCAATACACTTATCAAAATACTTCTACTTAACAAAAATGCTTACAATTACATCCTCGTTCAGTTTCATCAACAATTCTACTCGTATGCACCAGTATTCGTACTCGTACAATACACAACTTTTAGATGTATGTACTATTGGTATATACACTCCAATGATCAGCTCTTAGCAGCCCATGTGAGTCACCTAACACATGTGGGAACCATCATTTGGCAACTAGCATGAAATATCTCATAAAATTACAAAAATATGAGTAATCATTCATGACTTATTTACATGAAAACAAAATTACATATCCTTTATATCTAATCCATACACCAATGACCAAAAACACCTACAAACACTTTCATTCTTCAAATTTCTTCATCTAATTGATCTCTCTCAAGTTCTATCTTCAAGTTCTAAGTGTTCTTCATATATTTTACAAGTTCTAGTTACATAAAATCAAGAATACTTTCAAGTTTGCTAGCTCACTTCCAATCTTGTAAGGTGATCATCCAACCTCAAGAAATCTTTGTTTCTTACAGTAGGTTATTATTCTAATACAAGGTAATAATCATATTCAAACTTTGGTTCAATTTCTATAACTATAACAATCTTATTTCAAGTGATGATCTTACTTGAACTTGTTTTCGTGTCATGATTCTGCTTCAAGAACTTCGAGCCATCCAAGGATCCGTTGAAGCTAGATCCATTTTTCTCTTTTCCAGTAGGTTTATCCAAGGAACTTAAGGTAGTAATGATGTTCATAACATCATTCGATTCATACATATAAAGCTATCTTATTCGAAGGTTTAAACTTGTAATCACTAGAACATAGTTTAGTTAATTCTAAACTTGTTCGCAAACAAAAGTTAATCCTTCTAACTTGACTTTTAAAATCAACTAAACACATGTTCTATATCTATATGATATGCTAACTTAATGATTTAAAACCTGGAAACACGAAAAACACCGTAAAACCGGATTTACGCCGTCGTAGTAACACAGCGGGCTGTTTTGGGTTAGTTAATTAAAAACTATGATAAACTTTGATTTAAAAGTTGTTATTCTGAGAAAATGATTGTTATTATGAACATGAAACTATATCCAAAAATTATGGTTAAACTCAAAGTGGAAGTATGTTTTCTAAAATGGTCATCTAGACGTCGTTCTTTCGACTGAAATGACTACCTTTACAAAAATGACTTGTAACTTATTTTTCCGACTATAAACCTATACTTTTTCTGTTTAGATTCATAAAATAGAGTTCAATATGAAACCATAGCAATTTGATTCACTCAAAACGGATTTAAAATGAAGAAGTTATGGGTAAAACAAGATTGGATAATTTTTCTTATTTTAGCTACGTGAAAATTGGTAACAAATCTATTCCAACCATAACTTAATCAACTTGTATTGTATATTATGTAATCTTGAGATACCATAGACACGTATACAATGTTTTGACCTATCATGTCGACACATCTATATATATTTCGGAACAACCATAGACACTCTATATGCGAATGTTGGAGTTAGCTATACAGGGTTGAGGTTGATTCCAAAATATATATAGTTTGAGTTGTGATCAATACTGAGATACGTATACACTGGGTCGTGGATTGATTCAAGATAATATTTATCGATTTATTTCTGTACATCTAATTGTGGACAACTAGTTGTAGGTTACTAACGAGGACAGCTGACTTAATAAACTTAAAACATCAAAATATATTAAAAGTGTTGTAAATATATTTTGAACATACTTTGATATATATGTATATATTGTTATAGGTTCGTGAATCAACCAGTGGCCAAGTCTTACTTCCCGACGAAGTAAAAATCTGTGAAAGTGAGTTATAGTCCCACTTTTAAAATCTAATATTTTTGGGATGAGAATACATGCAGGTTTTATAAATGATTTACAAAATAGACACAAGTACGTGAAACTACATTCTATGGTTGAATTATCGAAATCAAATATGCCCCTTTTTATTAAGTCTGGTAATCTAAGAATTAGGGAACAGACACCCTAATTGACGCGAATCCTAAAGATAGATCTATTGGGTCTAACAAACCCCATCCAAAGTACCGGATGCTTTAGTACTTCAAAATTTATATCATATCCGAAGGATGTCCCGAAATGATGGGGATATTCTTATATATGCATCTTGTTAATGTCGGTTACCAGGTGTTCACCATATGAATGACTTTTATCTCTATGTATGGGATGTGTATTGAAATATGAAATCTTGTGGTCTATTATTATGATTTGATATATATAGGTTAAACCTATAACTCACCAAAATTTTTGTTGACGTTTTAAGCATGTTTATTCTCAGGTGATTATTAAGAGCTTCCGCTGTCGCATACTTAAATAAGGACGAGATTTGGAGTCCATGCTTGTATGATATTGTGTAAAAACTGCATTCAAGAAACTTATTTTGTTGTAACATATTTGTATTGTAAACCATTATGTAATGGTCGTGTGTAAATAGGATATTTTAGATTATCATTATTTGATAATCTACGTAAAGCTTTTTAAACCTTTATTGATGAAATAAAGGTTATGGTTTGTTTTAAAATGAATGCAGTCTTTGAAAAACGTCTCATATAGAGGTCAAAACCTCGCAACGAAATCAATTAATATGGAACGTTTTTAATCAATAAGAACGCAACATTTCAGTTGGTATCCGAGCGTTGGTCTTAGAGAACCAGAATTTTGAATTAGTGTGTCTTATCGAGTTTGTTAGGATGCATTAGTGAGTCTGGACTTCGACCGTGTTTACTTGAAAAATGATTGCTTAACAAATTTTGTTGGAAACTATATATTTTTAACATGTGAATATTATGTGATATATTAATCTCTTAACGCGTTTGATATTATGTGATAGATGTCTACCTCTAGAACAAGTCCCATTGACTCACCTAATAATAATGAAGAGTCAAATGTAAATTGGAATGATTCGTGGACTGATTCACAAGTTCCCGAAGAGGAACCGGAAGAAGAGTCGGAACCGGAAGAAGAATCGGAACCGGAAGAAGAATCGGAACCGGATGAAGAAGTAGAACCGGTGGGGGAAATAATAAAACGGTTAAGTAAAAGAAAATCCTCAACCAACCGACCAAGGTTAATTATGGTCAATGGTGTTTCCGCCAAGGAAGCAAAATATTGGGAGGATTACAAATTCTCCGATGAATCGGATTCCGACGAGAATTCCGATGATGTTATAGAAATTACCCCAACTGAATTTAAAAAGGCAAAAGAAAATAATAAGGGAAAGGGCATAAAAATAGAGAAATCTAATTCCAATCCCGATGAACTTTATATGTATCGTCAACCCCCGAAGTCCTTAAGTTGTAACAATGACCCGGGAACCTCTAAACCACCAGGTTTTTCTAAACCGTTGTGGAAAACGACAGTTAGTATTAGGGGAACATCATATATCCCTAGAAACTTGGCAAAACGAACCAAAACTGAAGAAGAAGAAATGAGCGAGTTGGAATAAGATAGTTGTATTCGTGTGGTGTAATATATGTAATATAGTGTGCTTATGCTTTATGATATATGTAAAAATTGCTTGTATTAATAAGTATTTTTTTATGAATCTAACTCTTGTCTATTTTACAGTATAAAAACACAAAATGGATAGATAACCCAATATTTTAAGAGACCTACCCGGAGACATGATTGATGAAATCTTGTCTAGAGTCGGTCAGAATTCTTCGGCACAACTATTTAAGGCGAGATCAGTTTGTAAGACATTCGAAGAACGTTCCAAGAATGCCTTGGTTTATAAAAGGCTTTCGTTCGAAAGATGGGGGATATCACATTGGGAAACCCATAAGTTACGATGTGTTTACTTTGACGCATATATTGCGGGGAACCCAAATGCTATTTTATGCAATGGGTTAAGAAATTATTTTGACTCAATATATCCGAATATTGGACTTCGTGATTTAGAAAAAGAGGCTAACATGCAACATAAAGAAGCATGTTATGCTTACGGATTAGTAATGTTCGCTTCTCACCAAAGTGAGAACAAGAACATCGGGCTACAACTATTAAACAAAACGTTCCCACAAGTAACGGAGTCGGTAATCGGGGTAAGAAATGAGGTTTTTAGATTGTTACGGGACTGTTGGACATTACGTAACCCTCGTCCCTTTGACGACGTTACAACACGCTGTTTTATCAACGGCCATAACGGTTATGTTCCACAAGACCAAGGATGGGAAGTAATCCTAGTAAAACCAGAATGCATGACTTATTTCTGGACGTATGAATTACGTGTCTTTATTGCCTTTGCTGAACGACTTGTGTACTAGCTAGAATTATCTTCACAACCATCTTGTATCAAATTTATTGTGTGCTATATTTCATGCTATATGTAAAATAAGCGGTATTGTAAGTTTGTAAAATATTGTGTAAAAGTTTGAACGCGAAATATTATTATAATCAGTTTTTCATATAGAATTGTAGTAGTTGAATTGTATATTAGCTACTAAGTATGAACTTAACGGGTAGGTACTACCCGAATTTAAACTTATAAAACGCTAATATGAAGAAAAAGCTTTTATAAATGAGTTCATATTATGCTACGAAATACTATTAACTACTCTTAATATTCTGTATGATTAACTTGTTCCATTTGACTATTTTGAAGGAAATGGCACCGACTACTCGACACACCGTGAATATGAATGAAGAGGAATTCCGTACTTTTCTAGCTTCAAACATAGCCGCAGTACAGGCTGCGCTACATACCAATAATAACCTTGGATCTAGCAGTACAGGAAATCGTGTAGGATGCACCTACAAAGAATTCACTGCCTGCAAACCTTTGGAATTTGATGGAACCGAAGGACCGATCGGATTGAAACGGTGGACCGAGAAGGTCGAATCGGTGTTTGCCATAAGTAAGTGTACTGAAGAGGACAAAGTGAAGTACGCTACGCATACCTTCACAGGTTCTGCGTTAACATGGTGGAATACCTATCTAGAGCAAGTGGGACAAGACGATGCGTACGCACTACCGTGGTCAGCATTCAAGCACTTGATGAACGAGAAGTACCGTCCCAGAACCGAGGTCAATAAGCTCAAGACAGAACTTAGAGGGTTACGAACCCAAGGATTTGATATTACCACGTACGAAAGACGATTCACAGAATTGTGCCTATTGTGTCCGGGAGCATTCGAAGATGAGGAAGAGAAGATCGACGCGTTTGTGAAAGGATTACCGGAAAGAATCCAAGAAGATATAAGTTCACACGAGCCCTCCTCCATACAACAGGCATGTAGAATGGCTCACAAACTAGTGAACCAGATTGAAGAAAGAATTAAAGAACAGACTGCTGAAGAGGCCAATGTGAATCAAGTCAAAAGAAAGTGGGAGGAAAATGGTGATAAGAATCACCAATACAACAACAACAGCAATTACAACAATAATCGCAACAATTATCCCAACAATCGCAACTACAACAAATGGCCCAACAACAACAACAACAACAACAACCACAACAACAGCAACTACAACAATCATCCCAACAACAATAATAACCGCAACAACAACAACAATCAGAAGCAGCTATGCCAAAGGTGTGAAAAGTATCACTCGGGGTTCTGCACCAAATTTTGCAACAAGTGTAAAAGAAATGGTCATAGCGTGGCGAAGTGTGAGGTCTACGGACCAGGGGTTAATAGAACGAAAGGAACAAATGGTGTCGGAACGAGTAATGGCGGAGCAAGTAGTGTCGGAGCAAGTTATGCCAATGTAGTTTGTTATAAATGTGGAAAACCGGGCCACATTATTAGAAATTGCCCGAACCAGGAGAACACGAATGGACAAGGCCGCGGAAGAGTTTTCAATATTAATGCGGCAGAGGCACAGGAAGACCCGGAGCTTGTTACGGGTACGTTTCTTATTGACAATAAATCTGCTTACGTTTTATTTGATTCGGGTACGGATAGAAGCTATATGAGTAGAGATTTTTGTGCTAAATTAAGTTGTCCATTGACGCCTTTGGATAGTAAATTTTTACTCGAATTAGCAAATGGTAAATTAATTTCAGCAGATAATATATGTCAGAATCGAGAAATTAAACTGGTTAGCGAAACATTTAAGATTGATTTGATACCAGTAGAGTTAGGGAGTTTTGATGTGATAATCGGTATGGACTGGTTGAAAGAAGTGAAAGCAGAGATCGTTTGTTACAAAAATGCAATTCGCATTATACGAGAAAAAGGAAAACCCTTAATGGTGTACGGAGAAAAGGGCAACACGAAGCTACATCTTATTAGTAATTTGAAGGCACAAAAACTAATAAGAAAAGGTTGCTATGCTGTTCTAGCACACTTCGAGAAAGTACAAACTGAAGAAAAGAGCATCAATGATGTTCCCATTGCAAAAGAATTTCCCGATGTATTTCCGAAAGAATTACCGGGATTACCCCCACATCGATCAGTTGAATTTCAAATAGATCTTGTACCAGGAGCTGCACCAATAGCTCGTGCTCCTTACAGACTCGCACCCAGCGAGATGAAGGAACTGCAAAGCCAATTACAAGAACTTTTAGAGCGTGGTTTCATTCGACCAAGCACATCACCGTGGGGAGCTCCTGTTTTGTTTGTCAAGAAGAAAGATGGTACATTCAGGTTGTGTATCGACTACCGAGAGTTGAACAAACTTACCATCAAGAACCGCTACCCACTACCGAGAATCGACGACTTATTTGATCAACTACAAGGCTCGTCTGTTTATTCAAAGATTGACTTACGTTCCGGGTATCATCAAATGCGGGTGAAAGAAGATGATATTCCAAAGACTGCTTTCAGAACACGTTACGGTCATTACGAGTTTATGGTCATGCCGTTTGGTTTAACTAATGCACCAGCTGTGTTCATGGACCTTATAAACTGAGTGTGTGGACCATACCTTGACAAGTTTGTCATTGTTTTCATTGATGACATACTTATTTACTCAAAGAATGACCAAGAACACGGTGAACATTTGAGAAAGGTGTTAGAAGTATTGAGGAAGGAAGAATTGTACGCTAAGTTTTCAAAGTATGCATTTTGGTTGGAAGAAGTTCAATTCCTCGGTCACATAGTGAACAAAGAAGGTATTAAGGTGGATCCGGCAAAGATAGAAACTGTTGAAAAGTGGGAAACCCCGAAAACTCCGAAACACATACGCCAGTTTTTAGGACTAGCTGGTTACTACAGAAGGTTCATCCAAGACTTTTCCAGAATAGCAAAACCCTTGACTGCATTAACGCATAAAGGGAAGAAATTTGAATGGAATGATGAACAAGAGAAAGCATTTCAGTTATTGAAGAAAAAGCTAACTACGGCACCTATATTGTCATTGCCTGAAGGGAATGATGATTTTGTGATTTATTGTGACGCATCAAAGCAAGGTCTCGGTTGTGTATTAATGCAACGAACGAAGGTGATTGCTTATGCGTCTAGACAATTGAAGATTCACGAACAAAATTATACGACGCATGATTTGGAATTAGGCGCGGTTGTTTTTGCATTAAAGACTTGGAGGCACTACTTATATGGGGTCAAAAGTATTATATATACCGACCACAAAAGTCTTCAACACATATTTAATCAGAAACAACTGAATATGAGGCAGCGTAGGTGGATTGAATTGTTGAATGATTACGACTTTGAGATTCGTTACCACCAGGGGAAGGCAAATGTGGTAGCCGATGCCTTGAGCAGGAAGGACAGAGAACCCATTCGAGTAAAATCTATGAATATAATGATTCATAATAACCTTACTACTCAAATAAAGGAGGCGCAACAAGGAGTTTTAAAAGAGGGAAATTTAAAGGATGAAATACCCAAAGGATCGGAGAAGCATCTTAATATTCAGGAAGACGGAACCCGGTATAGGGCTGAAAGGATTTGGGTACCAAAATTTGGAGATATGAGAGAAATGGTACTTAGAGAAGCTCATAAAACCAGATAATCAATACATCCTGGAACGGGGAAGATGTACAAGGATCTCAAGAAACATTTTTGGTGGCCGGGTATGAAATCCGATGTTGCTAAATACGTAGGAGAATGTTTGACGTGTTCTAAGGTCAAAGCTGAGCATCAGAAACCATCAGGTCTACTTCAACAACCCGAAATCCCAGAATGGAAATGGGAAAACATTACCATGGATTTCATCACTAAATTGCCAAGGACTGCAAGTGGTTTTGATACTATTTAGGTAATAGTTGATCGTCTCACCAAATCAGCACACTTCCTGCCAATAAGAGAAGATGACAAGATGGAGAAGTTAGCACGACTGTATTTGAAGGAAGTCGTCTCCAGACATGGAATACCAATCTCTATTATCTCTGATAGGGATGGCAGATTTATTTCAAGATTCTGGCAGACATTACAGCAAGCATTAGGAACTCGTCTAGACATGAGTACTGCCTATCATCCACAAACTGATGGGCAGAGCGAAAGGACTATACAAACGCTTGAAGACATGCTACGAGCATGTGTTATTGATTTCGGAAACAGTTGGGATCGACATCTACCGTTAGCAGAATTTTCCTACAACAACAGCTACCATTCAAGCATTGAGATGGCGCCGTTTGAAGCACTTTATGGTAGAAATTGTAGGTCTCCGATTTGTTGGAGTGAAGTGGGGGATAGACAGATTACGGGTCCGGAGATTATACAAGAAACTACCAAGAAGATCATCCAAATTCAACAACGGTTGAAAACCGCCCAAAGTCGACAAAAGAGCTACGCTGACATTAAAAGAAAAGATATAGAATTTGAAATTGGAGAGATGGTCATGCTTAAAGTTGCACCTTTGAAAGGCGTTGTTCGATTTGGTAAACGAGAGAAATTAAATCCAAGGTATATTGGACCATTCAAGATTATTGATCGTGTCGGACTAGTAGCTTACCGACTTGAGTTACCTCAACAACTCGCAGCTGTACATAACACTTTCCACGTCTCGAATTTGAAGAAATGTTTTGCTAAAGAAGATCTCACTATTCCGTTAGATGAAATAAAAATCAACGAAAAACTTCAATTCATCGAAGAACCCGTCGAAATAATGGATCGTGAGGTTAAAAGACTTAAGCAAAACAAGATACCAATTGTTAAGGTTCGATGGAATGCTCGTAGAGGACCCGAGTTCACCTGGGAGCGTGAAGATCAGATGAAGAAGAAATACCCGCATCTATTTCCAGAAGATTCGTCAACACCTTCAACAGCTTAAAATTTCGGGACGAAATTTATTTAACGGGTAGGTACTGTAGTAACCCGAACTTTTCCATGTTTATATATATTAATTGAGATTGATATTTACATGATTAAATGTTTCCAACATGTTAAGCAATCAAACTTGTTAAGACTTGATTAATTGAAATATGTTTCATATAGACAATTGACCACCCAAGTTAACCGGTGATTCACGAGCATTAAAACTTGTAAAAACTATATGATGACATATATATGGATATATATATAGTTAACATGATACTATGATAAGTAAACATATCATTAAGTATATTAACAATGAACTACATATGTAAAAACAAGACTACTAACTTAATGATTTTTAAACGAGACATATATGTAACGATTATCGTTGTAAAGACATTTAATGTATATATATCATATTAAGAGATATTCAAACATGATAATATCATGATAATATAATAATTTAAAATCTCATTTGATATTATAAACATTGGGTTAACAGCATTTAACAAGATCGTTAACCTAAAGGTTTCAAATCAACACTTACATGTAACGACTAACGATGACTTAACGACTCAGTTAAAATGTATATACATGTAGTGTTTTAATATGAATTTATACACTTTTGAAAGACTTCAATACACTTATCAAAATAATTTTACTTAACAAAAATGCTTACAATTACATCCTCGTTCAGTTTCATCAACAATTCTACTCGTATGTACCCTTATTCGTACTCGTACAATACACAGCTTTTAGATGTATGTACTATTGGTATATACACTCCAATGATCAGCTCTTAGCAGCCCATGTGAGTCACCTAACATATGTGGGAACCATCATTTGGCAACTAGCATGAAATATCTCATAAAATTACAAAAATATGAGTAATCATTCATGACTTATTTACATGAAAACAAAATTACATATCCTTTATATCTAATCCATACACCAACGACCAAAAACACCTACAAACACTTTCATTCTTCAAATTTCTTCATCTAATTGAACTCTCTCAAGTTCTATCTTCAAGTTCTAAGTGTTCTTCGTATATTTTACAAGTTCTAGTTACATAAAATCAAGAATACTTTCAAGTTTGCTAGCTCACTTCCAATCTTGTAAGGTGATCATCCAACCTCAAGAAATCTTTGTTTCTTACAGTAGGTTATTATTCTAATACAAGGTAATAATCATATTCAAACTTTGGTTCAATTTCTATAACTATAACAATCTTATTTCAAGTGATGATCTTACTTGAACTTGTTTTCGTGTCATGATTCTGCTTCAAGAACTTCGAGCCATCCAAGGATCCGTTGAAGCTAGATCCATTTTTCTCTTTTCCAGTAGGTTTATCCAAGGAACTTAAGGTAGTAATGATGTTCATAACATCATTCGATTCATACATATAAAGCTATCTTATTCGAAGGTTTAAACTTGTAATCACTAGAACATAGTTTAGTTAATTCTAAACTTGTTCGCAAATAAAAGTTAATCCTTCTAACTTGACTTTTAAAATCAACTAAACACATGTTCTATATCTATATGATATGCTAACTTAATGATTTAAAACCTGGATACACGAAAAACACCGTAAAACCGGATTTACGCCGTCGTAGTAACACAGCGGGCTGTTTTGGGTTAGTTAATTAAAAACTATGATAAACTTTGATTTAAAAGTTGTTATTCTGAGAAAATGATTGTTATTATGAACATGAAACTATATCCAAAAATTATGGTTAAACTCAAAGTGGAAGCATGTTTTCTAAAATGGTCATCTAGACGTCGTTCTTTCGACTGAAATGACTACCTTTACAAAAACGACTTGTAACTTATTTTTCCGACTATAAACCTATACTTTTTCTGTTTAGATTCATAAAATAGAGTTCAATATGAAACCATAGCAATTTGATTCACTCAAAACGGATTTAAAATGAAGAAGTTATGGGTAAAACAAGATTGGATAATTTTTCTCATTTTAGCTACGTGAAAATTGGTAACAAATCTATTCCAACCATAACTTAATCAACTTGTATTGTATATTATGTAATCTTGAGATACCATAGACACGTATACAATGTTTCGACCTATCATGTCGACACATCTTAATGGAATTCATCACATAAACAAGTTTACAAGACCCATTTGGTAGTATATGTAATATGTATATAAAGCGGAAGCATTTTAAAGTTGCATGTGTAGTTAAACCTTTTGAACTTGAATTCCATGTATAGATCTAGTCTTGAAAATATACTAAAATGCAAATAGAGCTAGTTAGGAGTTATACCTTCTCCTAAAATGGAGGTTGAAGCAAGATGAAGATGAAGATGAAGAATGGCAAGTTTCTAACTTGAAACCTCAAACCTTTGATACCCACAAACCTTGAATCAACACCCTTCTTTGGTTAGGATTTTAAGACACTAAACAACTAGCAAAAAATCAACCAAGAACCCTATGTTGAAGCTCACAATTTCGGCCAAAAAAAAGATGGAGGAAGAAGAGCCTTTTGCTAATTCAAAAATGCAAGATGTAAGTGTGTGAAAAGATGCACCAAGTAATTATGGTTTAGGTGGAGTTTAATACTAGTTAATGTAAAGCATGGGGTTGTCTTGGAACCCTCCCAAAACCGTCCCCCTTACCCCCTTTTTTTTTTTTTGCTAAACATTATAATACATTTAATTACTTGCATGCATCTTTCATTATTATTTTATAAACCTTTTATAAAACAATACTTTATAAACCACTTATAAAATATAACACACATTTTAGTTTAATCAAAATAATTAAACTTGTGTATATATAATTATCCAAATAATTATTTCTTGCATTATGTCTTTAGAAAACCAATTTCTAAAGTCTAAGTGTCAAGTATTTATTTTAAAGATCCACTCATTAAAATAAATACATAAAAGTGTTGACGGTTTGTTATTGGGTATGACCCGACTTGGATCATAACATATTGGCCACATTAATTAATTATGTCTCTCGGGCATATGAAATACCTTCAATCTCCCACTTGCACGAGAAACATAAGGAATTAATGCAAGTGACGGATACCACCTAACGACCGTCCATCACCCCCAATGTGTTATGACTTAGTGCCATTCAATAACATCATCCCTTTCGAGTTCCCATCTCGAATATGATTTTAGGTGAATCTTTCAATACATCCTTTCGTCCCAGATGTCATGTCAAATCCAAGAGACATAGAGTGATCACTCTCTTATAGATCTAACTTTATCAGGCCTTAGACATCCGACTCTCAACGAATAAGAGGGACAAATTCCATCTTGACTACATACGTCCTAGACACTACACTTCGTACCATACCTGAAGCCTCCCTTATGTACTACCATGTTTCAGAATAGCGAAGGAAAGAATCAAGGCACAATATTCGGTGAATATCTGAACCCAATATGTGTCTCAGGTCAGAGGATATAATGATATTCTCCTTTACTCAAGATTACATGTGATCAACCACAAAGGCTCCATATAGTAAATCTTGAGAGCGGGTCTTCCAATATTTGTGTCCCACAAATATCTATGAACCTTGGTCGCAACCTTGCCCCACATTCACCATTTGAATGCTAACCAATCCAAGTTCATAATAGTCTAGACCTCACACTTGTTCCCACAAACGTGATTAACTACGGAATTTAGAATAATAGTTTATTCATGGATAAAATATGCAAAATTGGAACATGACTCATAATTAAATTAATACCATAATTATATTAATGAGTTTGAACTAATTCGTTCCGATATAATACATAAAATAGATCAATTCCAATCACTAGAATATCGAAGCCCTAATGCACAAACATGTCCCTCATGTTTTGGCCCATGTAAAAGCTTCGTGAGTGGATCCGCAACATTATGATCTGTGTGAACTTTGTGAATACATATCTTTCCCTTTTCAACCTCATCCCTAATGTAGTTGAATCTCCGCTCAATGTGACGAGTCTTTTGATGATCACGAGGTTCCTTGATTTGAGCAATCGCACCCTCGTTTTCACAAAAGATCTCAAGAGGGTCCTGAATGGAAGGGACCACTCCTAAGTCGTCGATGAATTTCTTCATCCATGCAGCTTCCTGGGCTGCCAATGAGGCGGCAATGTACTCCGACTCTGTAGTGGATAACGCAACAACTTCCTGTTTTGAGCTCTTCCAAGAGACCGCACCACCATTCAACATGAAGACATAACCGGATTGTGATCGAGAGTCATCTCGATCAGTTTGGAAACTCGCGTCCACGTAACCTTTTACAGCGAGTTCCTCCTTACCAGACCCATATATTAGAAACATATCCTTAGTCCTTCTAAGGTATTTCAATATACATTTAACCGCAGTCCAATGACTATTTCCTGGGTTATTCTGGTATCTACTTGTCAAGCTTAGAGCGCATGATACATCCGGTCTAGTACATATCATTGCATACATGATAGACCCAATAGCAGATGCGTATGGGACTTTCTTCATTCTCTCTTGTTCATCTTTCGTGGTAGGACACTGAGATGAACTGAGAACGGTTCCCTTTTGAATAGGTACCAAACCTTTCTTAGAGTTTTCCATCTTGAACCTTTTCAAGATTTTATCAATGTATGTACTTTGACTCAAACCTATCAATCTCTTGAATCTATTCCTATAGATCCCAATCCCCAATATGTATTGTGCTTCTCCAAGATCCTTAATGGAGAAGCAACTCTTTAGCCAAGTTTTGACTTCTTGCATTGTGGTAATATCATTCCCAAATAATAATATGTCATCCACATATAGCACAAGGAACATTATAGAGCTCCCACTAGCCTTCTTGTACACACAAGCTTCATCACCATTTTTAATGAAGCCAAATTTCTTTGCCTCTTCATTAAAGCGATGATACCACATTCTAGATGCTTGTTTCAATCCGTAGATTGACTTCTTTAACTTGCATACCTTCTTAGGATTTTTCGGATCAACAAAACCTTCGGGCTGTACCATATAGACATCTTCCTCAAGATATCCATTTAGGAAAGCGGTTTTGACATCCATTTGCCATATTTCATAGTCATAGTGAGCAGCAATGGCAAATAATATCCTAATAGACTTTAGCATTGCCACTGGCGAGAAAGTTTCATCATAATCAACCCCTTGAGTTTGAGTGAAACCTTTTGCTACAAGTCTAGCTTTGTATGTATCCAAGTTTCCATGTATGTCGGTTTTCTTCTTGAAAAGCCATTTGCAATCAACTAGCTTGGAGCTAGGAGGTTGCACAACAAGTTCCCAAACTTGGTTTTCATACATGGATTGCATCTCGGCGTTCATGGCTTCCTGCCATTTATCTTTATCAATCCTTGATAAAGCATCTTTGTAGTTTGTCGGTTCATCCAAATCAACCGTATAGCAACCATCCACGAGAAACCCATATCTCTCGGGAGGATTACTAATCCTACTAGATCTTCGAACGTCTTGTGTACCTTGATCATCCACTTGATCATTTTCAACATCCTCATGTTGAGTACTAGTGCCAACCAATTGTGTATCATCGGCTTGATCTTGTACCTCTACAAGATCTATCTTCCTTTCACCATCACCTTCCATAAGGAATTTGGTTTCAAGGAATTCCGCTTTTCGAGCAACAAATACCGTTTGCTCGGATGGATCATAGAAGTAATATCCCATGTCATCTTTGGGATATCCTATGAAGATACACTTTGTGGATCGAGCATGTAGCTTATTAGCTACATAACGCTTAGGATAAGCTTCACATCCCCATACTTTTAAGTATG
This sequence comes from Rutidosis leptorrhynchoides, assembly GCF_046630445.1. Taxonomy (NCBI): domain Eukaryota; kingdom Viridiplantae; phylum Streptophyta; class Magnoliopsida; order Asterales; family Asteraceae; genus Rutidosis; species Rutidosis leptorrhynchoides. The sequence goes on along the minus strand of NC_092342.1, from coordinate 350,545,002 downwards.
AAAGAGAAGGTGGTTTTCCAAACCACATCTCATGAGGAGCTCGTTCCACTTTCTTGGTTGGGGCCATATTTAAAATACGAGCCGCGGAGCTTAGACAATAACCCCAAAATGATAGAGGTAACGAGCTTCTTGCCATCATAGATCGAACCATATCCATTAGGGTTCGGTTCCTCCTTTCGGAAACTCCATTAAGTTGGGGTGTTCCGGGTGGAGTAAGTTGTGAGATAATCCCACAACTCCTAAGATGATCTTGGAAGGCATCGCTTAGGTATTCACCTCCTCTATCGGTACGAAGTACCTTAATTGTCCTATTGAGTTGATTTTGTACTTCGTTTTGATATTCTTTGAATGCTTCAAACGTTTCGTCCTTGTGTCTTAATAAGTAGACATATCCGAAACGACTAAAGTCATCAATGAAAGTAACAAAGTATCTTTCACCATTCCTAGTCATGGGTTTAAAGGGTCCACATACATCCGAATGTATTAATCCCAATAAATCTTTAGCCCTTTCATAAGTCCCTTTGAAAGGTGCTTTAGTCATCTTGCCTTGTAAACAAGATTCACATACATCAAACGAATCCATTTCATTTGATTTCAAAAGTCCATTCTTTTGAAGTGTATGCATTCGGTTCTTGTTTATGTGACCAAGGCGACAATGCCATAAATAGGAATCACTCAAATCCCTTTTGAGTTTCTTGGTGCTAGTATGGTATATAGAGCTCGATGATGCGTCATCATGAACCAATTCATAAATTCCATTTGAAGGCGAAGCCTTGAAATAGAATACATTATCTTTAGAAACATGAATATCATCATCAATAAAATTAACAACGTAACCACATTGTTTTAAGCGAGAAATAGAAATAATGTTTCTACACAAATCCGGAGCATACAAAACATTTTCTAAAATAAGTTCCAATCCGCTTGGAAGCTTCAAAATAAAATCTCCTTGAGCTTTAACATGCACCTTTGCACCATTGCCCATATAGAGACTTGATGTTCCCGCCTTATGATCACTTCTTTTGAACCCCTGCAAAGAATTGCAAATATGAGTTCCACATCCAGTGTCTAATACCCATGTATTAGAAGAAGTAATACTAAGCTCTATATATACCATATATATATTACCTGAGGTTTGCCCTGCATCCCTCTTGTCCTTCAACTCCTTAAGGTAGACCGGACAGTTTCGTTTCCAATGACCCATCTCACCGTAACCGAAACATGGGTCTTCCTTGGGGTTTGCCTTCTCGGCTACCTTTTGCTTCTTAGCCTTGTTGATGGTTGGGGTGACCATCTTCCCCTTCCCTTTGCCTTGATGGGCGGGTCCTTTTCTCTTAGTCACCTTAGGCTTAGAGGTGTTACCTTTGGATCCACCTTGATCGATTGCTAACACGGGTAAAGCCCTTTTACCCATGCTAGTTTCTGCCGTTCTAAGCATACCGTGAAGCTCACCTATGCTCTTATCCATCCCATTCATATTGTAATTAATTACAAATTGATCAAACCTTTTTGATAGGGAGTTAAGGATAAGATCGGTGGCTAACTCATTAGATATGTTTAGGTTAAGACGGTTAGCACGATCGATAAGGCTTTTCATCTTAAGTACATAAGATGAAACCGATTGGGTATCGTCCATACGACAAGCATGTAGCGCCTGAACCGTTTCGAAGCGCTCGACACGCGCTTGTTGAAGGAACATATCCTTCAATTGCGTTATCATGTCGTATGCACTATGGTGCTCGAAATCCTTTTGGAGTTCGGGTATCATAGTCCCAAGCATTAAGCATGAGTCTTGAAGGGAGTCGTGGCAATACTTATCGTAAGAGGCCATTGCCTCCACATCATTCTCATCCGGTTGATCGGGAATGGGGTCCTCAAGTACATACGCTTTATCCTCTTGTTTGAGGACAATCCGAAGATTGCGGAACCAATCCATAAAGTTGGTATGGTTGAGTTTGTCTTTCTCGAGGAGAGACCGTAACGATAGGTTGTTCATGTTAAGTGGTGCGTTTTGCATGTTGTTGTTGTTATTAGCGGCCATCTACAAAATTCAACAAGGTTCATTTTAAGTATCGATTTTAGATTTAATAAACAATACCCTTTTAATTTGTTTTATTAAATATCAGAATCCAACGGTAAATCAAATTCCGGTTAGGTGACCTTTATCCCGTCATTTGATTTAGCTAGGTAGTCATAATGACAATTGCAATCCTTTTGCAACTTCTAAGTTATGGGATCATGCAATCCTTTTGCATGGCATATTAATCCCATCAACGCCTATTTGTTCCTCATGCTTCGGTGACCCTAAGTTCATGATTCCCAAATCAAGTCGTCCTACTTGTGTAAACATGTAGACTTAACCTACAAGTGGTTAGGTGACCTTTATCCCACATGTATGCGAAGTGTACCTTATTCATATTAGTTCACTCATGACGGTTAGGTGACCTTTATCCCATCAAGAGATTCCTAATATGTCTAAGTGTTTCCATAAAAGGATGGCGTTTAACTTGTTTACCTTGTATTAGTTAAAGGGATTTTATGTTTTCTACATTCTAGTTCAAAAAACAAAATGCTATACACCAACATGCATTTGGTGTGTAGTGTTTTATGAAAAACCTATTTTCATGTCCTTTTAGTAAACCAATTACCAATTCATTACCTTTTAAATAAACCATTTTATTTACAATTTCATCTAGTACCTAATAACCATTTATTAGTGTCATGTTGTTATAATTATAACCAATTATAATGTCATTTTTGCAAGTTGTTCCAAGAGATTTTGTATCAACCAAACACATACAAAAAACCATACAAGCATGCAAAATAAAAGTCCACAATCATGCCAAAGTGGTAAGCACTTGTTTAGCCAAAACAAGTGTTACCTAAAGGGTTAAACAAGTAAGAGATTTTAAACAAAATCTCCCACTTAATCTTGTAATCTTCAAAGTTCCATCTTGTAATCTTCTTCATGAATCTTCATTTTCTCTTTACAAAAATTATATCCTAATACAATTCTTTTCTAGAAAATGAAATAACAACCTATTCTATTTTATAAACCAAATAGAATAAATTACATCAAGAAATTACAAGATTAATTACAAACCAAATGAATAAATAATTATTACAAACCATAAGAATGAATAATCAACCAAATCACATACAAATCCAACTACAAGGTCAAGGCATGATTGTGAACCAAAACAACAACAAATCTTGGCCAAACTTGAAGTCCCAAACCCACTTTTGGGACCCCTAAAATTCGGCCAAACCACCACACCCATCAAAACTCAAGATTTTTACATTCTACTTTCATGCATGTTGGTAGATTGTAAAATAAATGAGTTTACTAGCCAAAACAAGAAGCATATTAACAAGACTTTGGCTCTGATACCATTAATGGAATTCATCACATAAACAAGTTTACAAGACCCATTTGGTAGTATATGTAATATGTATATAAAGCGGAAGCATTTTAAAGTTGCATGTGTAGTTAAACCTTTTGAACTTGAATTCCATGTATAGATCTAGTCTTGAAAATATACTAAAATGCAAATAGAGCTAGTTAGGAGTTATAACTTCTCCTAAAATGGAGGTTGAAGCAAGATGAAGATGAAGATGAAGAATGGCAAGTTTCTAACTTGAAACATCAAACCTTTGATACCCACAAACCTTGAATCAACACCCTTCTTTGGTTAGGATTTTAAGACACTAAACAACTAGCAAAAAATCAACCAAGAACCCTATGTTGAAGCTCACAATTTCGGCCAAAAAAAAGATGGAGGAAGAAGAGCCTTTTGCTAATTCAAAAATGCAAGATGTAAGTGTGTGAAAAGATGCACCAAGTAATTATGGTTTAGGTGGAGTTTAATACTAGTTAATGTAAAGCATGGGGTTGTCTTGGAACCCTCCCAAAACAGTCCCCCTTACCCCCCCTTTTTTTTTTTTTTTTTTTTTTGCTAAACATTATAATACATTTAATTACTTGCATGCATCTTTCATTATTATTTTATAAACCTTTTATAAAACAATACTTTATAAACCACTTATAAAATATAACACACATTTTAGTTTAATCAAAATAATTAAACTTGTGTATATATAATTATCCAAATAATTATTTCTTGCATTATGTCTTTAGAAAACCAATTTCTAAAGTCTAAGTGTCAAGTATTTATTTTAAAGATCCACTCATTAAAATAAATACATAAAAGTGTTGACGGTTTGTTATTGGGTATGACCCGACTTGGATCATAACATATTGGCCACATTAATTAATTATGTCTCTCGGGCATATGAAATACCTTCACATCTATATATATTTCGGAACAACCATAGACACTCTATATGTGAATGTTGGAGTTAGCTATACAGGGTTGAGGTTGATTCCAAAATATATATAGTTTGAGTTGTGATCAATACTGAGATACGTATACACTGGGTCGTGGATTGATTCAAGATAATATTTATCGATTTATTTCTGTACATCTAATTGTGGACAACTAGTTGTAGGTTACTAACGAGGACAGCTGACTTAATAAACTTAAAACATCAAAATATATTAAAAGTGTTGTAAATATATTTTGAACATACTTTGATATATATGTATATATTGTTATAGGTTCGTGAATCAACCAGTGGCCAAGTCTTACTTCCCGACGAAGTAAAAATCTGTGAAAGTGAGTTATAGTCCCACTTTTAAAATCTAATATTTTTGGGATGAGAATACATGCAGGTTTTATAAATGATTTACAAAATAGACACAAGTACGTGAAACTACATTCTATGGTTGAATTATCGAAATCAAATATGCCCCTTTTTATTAAGTCTGGTAATCTAAGAATTAGGGAACAGACACCCTAATTGACGCGAATCCTAAAGATAGATCTATTGGGTCTAACAAACCCCATCCAAAGTACCGGATGCTTTAGTACTTCGAAATTTATATCATATCCGAAGGGTGTCCCGGAATGATGGGGATATTCTTATATATGCATCTTGTTAATGTCGGTTACCAGGTGTTCACCAAATGAATGACTTTTATCTCTATGTATGGGATGTGTATTGAAATATGAAATCTTGTGGTCTATTATTATGATTTGATATATATAGGTTAAACCTATAACTCACCAACATTTTTGTTGACGTTTTAAGCATGTTTATTCTCAGGTGATTATTAAGAGCTTCCGCTGTCGCATACTTAAATAAGGACGAGATTTGGAGTCCATGCTTGTATGATATTGTGTAAAAACTGCATTCAAGAAACTTATTTTGTTGTAACATATTTGTATTGTAAACCATTATGTAATGGTCGTGTGTAAATAGGATATTTTAGATTATCATTATTTGATAATCTACGTAAAGCTTTTTAAACCTTTATTGATGAAATAAAGGTTATGGTTTGTTTTAAAATGAATGCAGTCTTTGAAAAACGTCTCATATAGAGGTCAAAACCTCGCAACGAAATCAATTAATATGGAACGTTTTTAATCAATAAGAACGGGACATTTCAGGTATAATGATGGATTTTATTACAAAGTTACCGATTAAGGAAACGAATTCGATGGAGAAGCCTTACTCGTTTGTATTTGAAAAAAATTGTTTCAAGTCATGTTGTTCCTGTATCTATTATTTCAGACCGAGACAGTCGATTTATATCGAGGTTTTGGCAATCCTTACAGGAAGCTTTGGGAACTAAGTTGGATATAATCAACGCTTATCATCCGCAGATGGATGGTCAGAGTGAAAGGACCATTCAAACATTAGAAGACATGTTACGAGCGTGCGTTATTGATTTTGGTAATGGGTGTGATAGATATTTGCCACTAGCTGAATTTTATTATAATAACCGCTATCATGCAAGTATTAAAGCCGCACCGTTTGAAGCTCTGTATGGTAGAAAGTGTAGGTCTCCTATCTGTAGGAATGAGGTTGGGGATGCTTAACTCACAAGGCCAAAGATTATTCATGAGACTACCGAGAAGATCGTACAGATTAAAGAAGATTGAGAACCGCCAGAAGTCGGCAAAAGAGTTATGCCGATAAGAGAAGGAAAGATATAGAATTTCAAGTTAGTGACCGTGTTATGTTGAAGGTATCACCTTGGAAAGGTGTGGTACGTTTTGGTAGGAGGGGAAAGTTGAATCCTCGTTTTGTTGGACCGTTTGAGATCACAGAGAGAGTTGGACCCGTGGCTTATCTTTTGAAATTACCACAAGAACTCAGTGTTGTTCATGACGTCTTTCATGTATCGAATTTGAAGAAGTGTTTGGCCGAGGTCGATGAAACTATTCCTCTTGAGGAGCTTCATGTTGATAAACAACTCCATTTTATTGAGGAACCTGTCGAGATTATGGATCGAGGGGTTAAGACACTCAAGCAAAGTAGGATTCCTATCGTCCGAGTTAGATGGAATGCTAGACGCGAACCCGAGTTCACTTGGGAACGTGAAGATCAGATGAGGCAGAAGTACCCTCATTTGTTCCCAAATGACGAGTCAACCCCAACACCTGCTTAAATTTCGGGACGAAATTTCCGTAACGGGAAGGTACTGTCACGACCCTGCTTTTTCCGTTATCTTTTACCGTTTGTATTTAACGTCCGTTAATTGATATTCGTCCCACGTCATTTTTATGACTTATATTATTATTTTAGTAATAATATATTAATTATTATATGTTATATGAATATTTGTATTCGTATTTAAAATTGTACGTTTCTACATGTCATGGATTTCTATCCGGCAAATCATTTCGGTTTTCAAACCAACGGTTAGACTTTTGAGATTTTTGAATCCAAATTATTTTATATATGATATTTTTATATCATATGAGTATATAAAGTATTTCTATATTTTATTTTTCGCGTGTGAGTGTTTCCTCCGTAATTTTAATCGCGTAGCGGTATTTTCTCAAATCGGACTACGTTTGGACTTTTGGGCCAAACACAAAAATCAAGGAATTAAATTTGGATGGTGTGGGCCATTCCTAAGGCCTAGTTCAGCCGACCCATTACCAATACCCATTCCATTTTAATTTTGCCACTTACACCTCACTTTTTGGCTCATTTGATCATTTTACACTTTGCAAACCCTAACAAATCTCCTCTCCTCTTCTCCCCTCCCTTATGGACGAAATTTTCATCCTCCCTACTCACAAAAATTTTCCACCACTCATTCATACCCAATTCTTCATTATTTTGCAAGATTAGTGACACAATCGGATTCTCCATTTCATGATCTCTAAGATCCTTCTTCTTGTTTCTCGATTTGGGTCGGAGTTGTGATCATTCTTGATCACTTTACCATTTGCTGTTCGCATTTCTGTGTTATTACTTCATTTACATTAAGGTGAGTTATAGTCCCATGTTTCTATTTTATATCTTTTGGGATGAGAATACATGCATTTTATATTTTTTATATTGGACACAAGTGGAAGTTGGTTTAAGTTATTCATTGTGAGTTGAAAAAAAATATTTCCTAGCCTGGTAACTGTAATCACTGGTTTCTACTGGTGAACGCGAATCTTATGGATAGATCTATCGAGTTTGACAACCCCATTTCATGCTAGTCGCGCTAGCAATTTTTGAAGACGGAATGTATTAGTACTTCGTAATTATTTGAAGATACACCTGTTCAGTGTATATTGTGTTTGGTAAGGGTGGAATTGGTTAAGTGGTTACCAGGTGGCTCACGGGTTAATGGAATAATGTTTTATATGTTTTCGAGCATATAATTTTTGTGGTCCAAAATAAGGCTTTATGTTTTCGAACATAAATTTTTACGGTTTAAATTAAATATTGTTTGCAATATTAAACCTATAATTCACTCAACATTTTTGTTGACAGTTATTCGCATGTTTTATTCTCAGGTTCATGATTGATTGCTTCCGCCGTGCTTAGAGAGTCTGCATATTTATGATGGCAGCTTTTGTTAAACATTAACTTGCATTCTATTTTGATACATTAAATTGTGGGTATTTGTTGACTTTGTTTTGGTCAACTTTTGATTAAGCATTTATGTATGGTTTTTCTAAACTTAGATATTTTGGTAGGTTTCCTTTACAGGAAATCATTTTTAAATAAAGAATGCAAGGTTATTTATTAAATTCATTTAGAGTTATGATCAAGCTGTGGGACCAAGATAACGATGGTCGTCAAGTGTACTTTGACGGGTCGTTAAACAAATAGAATCCAAGCTACACCCTACGACGAGAAAGACCCAACAACCGGATACCACCCCAAACAAGCCACCACATCACAGAATGCAAAAGCATTCATCGCCTACGAAAGTTGAAGCGAGTAAGAGGACTATCGGAAAAAGGAAACTCACTGAAAGGAAAACAGGTCGCGAATCGAGAAGATCTAGAGGAGATAAGCATAAAAATGGAAAGACAGAGTTCGACGGACCTCCGGCAAGATGCCGGAGGTCCCTGGCGGTGTCGGCTCTGGTGAAGCTCCTAGGGTATTGGAGAGTTCTTAGAGAGAGGATGGAGAAAAAATAAGTTGAAAGACCCGTAAAACCACGAATTTGTTAAAGAATTGAATGATATAATATGCTTTCAATATTATTAAACAAACATGCGTGTTAGCTAAATAATTAGATTTTTCAACAAAATTTATCAGTAATTAAAAGTTCGTAGTTATTATTAATCATGGTGTTAATGTGAATGGAAATGATAAAACACAACAATACAATGAATAAATTTTCTGCCGATTAGCAACAAAAAAAAACACTATCTGATTATGAAACGGAACAATATGATTATGAACACTAATAACCTCATAAACCGAGTTCATATATGATGCAATAAGTAAGTAAAATGCATATGAAGAAAATATGACTGTATGCATAACAAAATCCTGACAGTATAGATATCTTATTGGGTATATTAAAACTAAATCACTGATGTTAAAGTGAAGGGGTACAAAATAGTTATATTTTTACTACAAAATACTATTAAATACGATACAATTTTACACAAGTTATTTATTTATTTATAGAGTGGATATACCTAAACCTTGCTACAACACTTATAGGCAGTGTACCTAATCGTACAGTAGTGTAGTTTTTAGTAAGTCTGGTTCGTTCCACGGGGAGCTAGCCAAGTTTAACGCTATATTTTTAAAACTATATTTGTATAAATATAAATATAAATATAAGTAGTATTATTATTATAAAAGGGGGATTTTACCGTTTAATGATCGGTTTGTCGATTTTAAAACTTTAGTCGCAGTTAAAACCTAATGTAAAATATTAAAAATAAGACTTAATTTAAAGCGTAAAGTAAATGATGATAAATAAAATTGCGATAAATAAATTGACAGTAAATAAAAGTTGCGATAAATAAAAAGTGCGATAATTAAAATGACAATAAATTAAAGTACGATAATTAAAAGTGCAATTAAATATGAAATAAAGGAATTATGCTTATTTAAACTTCCGTAATCATGATGTTTGACGTGTTGATTTTAGTTTATTACCATGGGTTAATTGTCCTTTGTCCTGGATTATTCAATATGTCCGTCTGGTTTTTGCCCATAACAGTCCATCAGTCATAAATATAAAGTGCGAGTGTCCTCGTCAAATTATCCTTATATCCGAAGTCAAATATTCCAACTAATTGGGGACTTAAACTGTAACAAGGTCTTAATACTTTGTTTAATAATTACACCAGGATATCGACTGCGTATAACCCAAGATTTTAATACTTTGTTAACAATTACGCCAAGTGTCCTTGTACATAATTCACCCTTGTTTTAATAAGTCCATTGACTATTAATCCATTCCCGTATCCGGTTAAATGAACGATTATTAGTACTTATAAATATCCCGCCCATCGTGTCCGATCGAGTGTATATGGTTATTTATAGGTACGTCCAATTGTAAATCTTTATATTAAATTAACAAACTATCATTTAATTAAACAAATATAAAGCCCATTAATAGCCCATAGTCTAATTTACACAAGTGTCATTCTTTTGTCCAAACCCCAATTATAGTACAAAGCCTAATTACCCCGTCTTTAATATTTTAGACCAACATCACGATTACTTCGGCTTAAATAAGCATAATAATAACTTAGCTACGAGACATTAATTTAAAAAGGTTGAACATAACTTACAATGATTAATAATAGCGTAGCGTTACTCGGACAGAATTTCGACTTACGCCCTTACAACATTCGCTAACATACCCTTATTATTATTAAAATTATATATATATATATATATATATATATATATATATATATATATATATATATATATATATATATATATAAATACGTTGATAGATAGAGAAGAGAAAAGATGTGTTTTTGTTCGACCAAAACTGCGAAATTTATAGGACCTGACCCAAAATTTGGAGCCATGCGATCGCATGGAAATTACACTTCCAGGCCATGCGATCGCATGGCCTGCTTTTCCAGCTCACACAGGTTTGTTTTCTTGTTTGCCGACGATTTTATTAAATATATATAATATATAAATATTTTTAAGAATTATTTATATATTATATTATATTTATGTGCATAGTTGACTTGTAATTTTTAGTCCGTTGCGTCGAGCGTTGAGAGTTGACTCTGGTCCTGGTTCCTGATTTTCGAACGTCCTTGCGTACAATTTAATATCTTGTATTTTGCGTTTTGCGACTTGTACTCTTGTAATTTTGAGACGTTTCTCATCAATAATTTGAACCACTTTGATTATACTTTATACTTTTGAGCTTTTTGGTCATTTGCGTCTTCAATTCGTCGAATCTGTCTTTTGTCTTCACCTTTTATTATTTAAACGAATATCACTTGTAAATAGAACAATTGCAACTAAAAGCTTGTCTTTCTTGAGGGATAATGCTATGAAATATATGTTCGTTTTTAGCATTATCAAATATTCCCACACTTGAGCTTTGCTTGTCCTCAAGCAATATAGTCTTGAAATAAAAATACTAGAATCACTTTTTTATTCTTCACACTTTGTACATCAATGAATTCTATACGGCGGTATGAACAATGGTAGTAACGATGTGGTTTACAGTCCCACATGACTATGAAAATTTAGATCCTTAAGGAAATTGGATCTTTATGAAAACATTTGATCTTTTTGAAAATTAAATTTAGCTTTTACCCTAGATAAGTTTTCCGGAATAACCCTTCACCGGTGTTTGCAAATTGTTTTTGTGGGTTTGGTGGGTTTCAGATTTGAAAATTTTAGCTCAAAACTTGCGGTTTTGTGTCACCCACTTGCTAACCTTAAATTGGAAAAGCAACACGTCCAGTATACTTGCTTCGTATATTACCTTTCGGTAAACTACCATCCGGTTGTAAAGGAAAGCGTTGAACAAGCAACTGTTAAGGCAATGTCCCGTGACATGCTTTTGATTATGGTATGATATTGCTCAATTAATGCATATTCTTAGTCGCAATATCAGTCCCAAATGTTATGATTTTATGTGTTTCCGAGTAGTTTTCAGGTTTGTAATTGGTTAAAATATCCAAAGCGTCGAATGAAGTGTTATTATGGATTTTCAATGATATAAAGATCAAAATGAATATAAAATGAAGATTTCTAATGAGCAACAAAAGAGTACAACATCGCGCCTCAAGACTACAAGTTAAAATGATCAAAATCACGAAATCTGTGCGCCTGCACGAAAAAAATCATAACTAAATCATACGGATTTGAAAAAAGGCGAATCAGGTGTCCAAACGATCGTAACTCAAAAATCTACAACTTTCAAGAAGGAACCTTACGCGAAACGTGTACCAATTTACGCGAAACGCATAATGTTTGGACGAGATTCAGATTCAAAAGCACATGGGACGGCTACTTTTTACCTAAACTAATATTTCTTTTCCTGCTTTTGCCTGGATTACAACTCCTCAGATTCACTTTTCAATATACAATGAAGAAACGGATCAAATCAAATGTATTAATGGTATTTAATGAACTCAAGGAGAGTAGCTAGGAGGACAGTAGAGTAGAGTAGGATAGTTAAAATTTTAAGATACATACTGTCCATTTTCCAACTCATTCTCATATGCTCCGTATCATTTATATTTATTTTCATTCCATATGATTATTGTTTCCAAGTTCAATTAGGATAGTTTCAATATTGTAAGGGTGGTATTGTTCGTGTGCACGGGTGCTTTCATTTCCTTTTTCTACCATTAGTAATCATTAAATTGAAGACCTTTTGTAAGTTTGTTACTTTCATTTTTATTATTGTCATTGTTACTTATTATTATGTTTATATTTATGTATTATTATTTTCACTCCCGTATCATTATCATGATTAGTTAGTAAATTCCAATAGTGTTCGCTTAGATGTAGATTCCATTAAAATTATCGTTATCAACATTTATCATTATTATTATGTTTGTATATTTATATTTTTATGTTTACCCTAGTATAATGAGTAGCTAAACTTCCCTAGTGTTTGTTTAGATGTAGAGCCCTAGTGAAATGGATTGTTATCATTTGTAAAAATTAAAATGTAACTTTAGTATTTTTAACATTGAGCCTAATTAAAAGAACCATTATTATGTATTTGGATATTTAACCCCTGTCACTTAATTTGTTAGATTAAAATAACGAAAGTTATTTTTATTTATATAAATTAAGCTTCAACATTAAAAGTGATCTAGACGAACTTATGACTAATTTACTAACACTAAATTAAAAGTAAGGTTCGGTGGTTTGGGTAATATCACTAGTCATATAATAGTGAAATTGTAAAAAGGGAAACCGTTATGATTTGGGTTTTGGCGAAGGTCAAAATTGGGTTGGGTCTCAATTTAAATACTTAAGAACTAGTAACTATCTAAATATAATCCAATGAAAATTAGATTTAATTTAGTTAGTCAAAACTTATTATTTATTCGAAAGGAAAATATAAGTTTTATACTAAATATTTTAATACGAGCTTAAACTTAAAACAATCCATGGATCTAGAGGTGACACATTTAAGTAAACACCCCCATTTATATATATTGTAAAATATTTATTATTATTTACGTATTATTTATAGCTCTAAAATATTAAAATATACATCAAAATACTAAGATTATACCAGAACTGTTTGTCCCATCGTATAAAGCATACGCGGATCGCGTATAATGTCACACGAACCGCGTATCATTAAAAATATATGCGTATCGCGTATATACCTACACGAAACTCGTAAGTGTAGATACAGTACTGTTACGATTTTAGTTTAAATTCCAAGTTTTAATTAAATCTTTTTATTATTATTTCCCTTTTCTACTAGATTAACTATCGGTAATTTAATCTCATGAACTCCATTCTCCCTGTGGAACGAACCGGATTTACCAACAAACTAAACTACGCGGATAGGACTAGTTGCCTATATATGTGTGTGAAACCAACCTGAATTCATTAAAACACCACATATACAATAAATCAATTCGTGTAACAACACAATTCAAATCCGTTCATAAATAAAGGTACTGTTTCAACGCATCATGGTATATAACGTGTCGGATGCAATTACTATCCTTGGTAGGAGCAATAGTAAAGCTCACCCTATAGTTTTTCGGTCTGGCACAAAGTCCTGTCTTTGACCATGCTATACAACCACCGTTCTTACGGTTGACACCCGATTTGGTTCAGGTGACCTAATGAATTCTAGTTGAATTCCCAGGATTTTACGTTCAATAGTAATGAACGCATTTAAAAATGGGTTTTCAGAAAACAAATCGGTTTGTAATTTTATCAAAATATTTTCTCGTTCAAGCTCGAGTTTAGATATCATCGAATTCCATGAGTTTGTAATTCTCAATCTTTAAAAGTCAATCTCAAGGATTGAGTAATATCAGGCTTAAAAGCTGATTTTTGATCTTTAAGGAGATTATCCTTTCTGGGGATCTGATTCATTATTCTTATCAAGCTAATTTGCACGGCGCCCTTTCCATTTTAAATGATAGATCCTCTCATGTATAGGATAAGTCTGACCACTTGGCGACCCTGTTTGATGCTGAGGTCCGTGGATTTTCTGCTGATTTTAGAGATGACTTTTCTAGATTTCTCGTCAACCTACAGCTGGTCTGGACGATAACTTCATGACCTAAATTAAGAAGCGCGTTTCTTTTTCGGAAAACTTTACTTCCATTAAATGATGGAATTGATTCATCGTGTAGATCCATCTTTCTTTCAAATATATTATAAGAAATTGGGTAAAACTGATAAAATTGTCCAAAACAAAAGTATCTTCAGTTATTTGTACAAAAATATGTGATATATGATTTAAATAACTTGGTAAATTTTTCCCACACTTGGCTTTTATTTTCCTTTCTTTGCCTTTTTATTGTCCTCTATTCCATTTTAAATGAATTCTAACATTTTGGGTTGTTTCTCAATTTATGTCCTTTCCGAGGTAACAATAATTTCGGTGTTAACACCTAGTTTTATCGTTCATAAATATGTATAAACATGATTTTGAATTCATTTATTTGAAAATTTTTAAAAATTTTACTAGAATTGGGTAGTCAGTATATAAGACTAGGGCTGTTCTTTATTATCAGAGAGCACTAGATTCTAATACAACTACTGCGTTACTAGTATTTTTAATGGTAACCAAGTGTATAAGTCAAAAAAAAAATTAAAAAATCCGAAAGAATTTAACCCCTTTCCACACTTAAGATCTTGCAATGCCCTCATTTGCAAGAAATCAGTAACAATTTAAATTATTGAGGGTGATTAGCGTAGAAAAATGATTAAATTTTACCAAAGTTTCCAAACATATTGGCGTTTGTTTGTTGAATGATAAATGGTGCATATCATTTGTTCATTCCATCTTGTTGTTACATCACATTTGTTTTTCGTTTTGTCATCAAAAGTACTAGCTTTTGCTGAACTTAATGACAGTCTTTGAAAATTCGCTGTTTTACCATGTTGTGTACAATTGACAATATACATACATATAAATAATAACATGCATGGTAATTTGAAATGAGACTTAACATCCCACTTTCAAATCAAATATGAAATATTAGTACAACATAATAAAAATAGTAAACATTACAATAAAAGTATCACAATATTATATGTTTAAACATAAATAAATAGAAATAATAAAAAGATAAAAATCATAGAAATCACCAACGGAAACTATATCAATCTGGATAGGGGTTCCAGTTCATGTCATCGGTCGGGTTCCATGGTTGGTGATAGGTGTACTGGTAGGCCTGGTTAGGGTCGTAGAGAGTAAATGGTGGTCTCATCTCGGGCTGATGTGGAGGATAGTAAGCGGGTCTGGTCGGTACGTAGTGATCGTTGCCTGGAATGCTCGTAATCATTCCGGGCTTGCCACTGCTCGTACTGACTATGTCTAGCCTCGTTTGTCATTTCTACCTCATCTACATGCTGGTAGACGTCAGTCATAGCCTCCCTAATGACATCCCTAATGTCATCCGCTTCCTCCATTTCCTCATCTGAACCTCTCTTTACCTGTGAATGATTACCATCATATGGTACTGCCTGATTGCGTCTGCTCTTTAATACCTTAGCACCCTGATAGACCCTCAATCCTAAAGGCTCAACTTGTTCCCTACATACCAAAAGTGGACCCCTTGATCCCTATCTACACCCAAATACTCTCCAATGAGAGTAAAAAAAATACCTCCTCCTATTACTCCCCGTTCTTGTATTCCTTCCACCATCTTAGACAAATAAAAACCAACACAGTAAGGGATATTAACAAAGCCTCTTGGGTCTCGAATACACTTTAGGTAAAATAAATCATGTAAGGTCATTTTATCCTTGTTGTGACCTCTCTGTGTAATCGAGTTAGCCAGAAATCTATGAATTATACGAAGCTCGGCTCTGTTAATATGTAAGTAGGAGTGTGTTCCTGCCCGCGCAAAAACATTATAATCTGACATACGCCTCCAGACGGCGTTAGCATCAAAATTCCTATCTACCCTTTCACCATGATAAATCAAGTTTGTACAATCGGGTAATAGCAATTCAGCGGGCGTATATATCTGTAAAGCCCTGGCCATGTCCAGCATGGACATCCTATATATCCTACGGTCAAGTATAAATCTAAGAAAACTTCTATCATCTAACCTATCTACATCCGCATTTAATGCTATAGTACTCATAACTCAACACACCATTCCTTATATACAGGCCTACGAATGGTGAATAAACGTTCCCAATAGGGAAAAGAAGAGCTGCCATACCTTTGGATCAGTAGCACTCTAACACGGTTAGCTAGTTGGACCCTTTTCAAAGGCTCCCAATCGATTACTCTCGGCACTTCTATATTTTTCGATACCAGTTTGAATTTGTTACTTTGATATGTTGGGTAATCTCTCCAGCTTCGATCAAATCTCATATTAGGATGCAACTGTTCTTCATGAATCGTTGGGTGTTGTACTATTAGATGCATCGGAAATACTACGTAGGCATTAACATATTCTAGTTGCGGATCATAATATTGAACGTATTGATCAGGTTGTTGTTGTTGTTCCTGTTCCTGTTGTTGCTCCGGTTCATATTGTGGTTCATATTGCATTTCTGGTTCAGGTTCTGGAGCAGGTTGCCTGGATGATGATGAAGCACCATCAGTATCGGTATATCTCTGTGAAACACATTAAACACAAAATTTGTGCATCCAAATATGCATTAGTGTTAGCAAAATAACAACTTGAAACAATTACAATAACATGTTCATTCAAAATTAAACTTATACATATTTTCACAATTTTATCAATTCTACACTTTTTTAAATAAGCATATATGAAAATGTTTACAAAGTTCATAAGCATTCAACTCAAATAACATGTTAAAATAACCATTACTAGCAATTAAACAAGTTTCAAATGGCATTTACATTAATTTAATCAAGTTCATGAATTTTAGACCTAAAAAGTCCACTTTAATTCTCAAAAATCATGTTTAGGATCAAAGTTTGGATCATTTAGCTACCTAAATATGTTACACTACTTAATTTAGCAATAATTCATAAAAAAAATCGGCCATAACCTGTTTATATCAAAAAGTCCCAAATTGCTCAAGAACACAAACCGTAGATTCCTAAAAATTTTGAAGTTTTTGGCTTCAAATCATGTTAAATAGCATCAATCTAGGTTATACATGCATAATATACTAACAATTTAACTCTAATTACACTAGAAATTGACAAAATCAAATTAGGTAAAATATTGGTAATTATCACAAAAAATAGGAAATTTAACAGTTTAGGGGTGTAATTTTTACCTTCTTGTTGAAAAATCCGAACCTATGCATGATTGTAGCGAAGTTTTGTGAGAAATTTGGTTGATTTTGGTTAAAAATTGATGAAAATTGAGAGAGTTTGGGCGGTATTTTCGTGTATGTGTGTGTGTTTGTGAAGCAGCAGAACAGCGAGCTGCTCTTTTAAATCTGACCAGTTTTTCTTGGTCATGCGATCACATGGCTTTGCTGTGCAATCCCCATGCGATCGCATGGGGGTCTTTTTTTTTTTTAAATAAAAACCTTATACTTTTTAAAACAATTAATTAATTTTATTTAAAATTTTGTTTCTTTAGAATGAGGGCGTTTCAGATCATTGTCCTAGTACGTCCCTCGACAAAATTTTAAAATTTTGTTATTTCAAAGCGTTGTTTTAAAAGCAAAGATTTTTGGGTTTTTTAATGTTTTTGGCATACTTTAATTCAATAAAATTAAAAATAATGATAATAAAATTTCTCGTCCCTCCCTTGGGTAAAGCAATTTCGGTTCAACGACCTAGTTTTCAACTCACGACGAATTTTTAGAAATCACATTTTAACTTAATGAAATAAAGTAAATTTTTGTTTTTAAATTCACACCAAACTTAAATTTAAAATGCATAAAATTAAAAATTCATATTATTAAAATTAAAAATTCACACCAAATTTATATTATATTTTTGTTTTTATACATACAAACTTATATTAAAAATATCAATTTTTTTAAATATTTAGAAACTTAAATATATTGATTTTAAAAAGTTAACAATATTAATTTAATATTTATATATTAATTTTAAAAACATGGTAAAAAAATAAAATTAAAAATCTTTTTGGTCTTTTATCCCACTTTAATCAATCAAATATTATCAAAAATATACGCCCCTCTTTTCGGTAAAGTAATTTTGGTTCCATAACCTAGTTTTACTCCTGACGAATTTTTGAAATATTTTGAGTTGATTGATTAAAGATATTTATACCTTAAGAATAAACGGTAAATTTCGCAGTGATGTAATAAATTTTTGTATGATATCAATAATTTCGGTTACGCATACCTAATTTTATTGAATACCAATCTAATACTTTATAGCGAACGATTCAGCGTTTATTATCAAAAGGTTAAAAGCAATAAAAATAAAAATAAAAACTGTACATACTTACCTGTGAGAAAGAATTCTCAGAGACCTGCTTTAGCCGACTCATAGGAGAGTCGTGTGATTTGGTTCTCCATAGCTACATAAGCATAACCTCGAATCTTCGGTATTTTTTCTTCTAAACAAATGAACGGTCCTTCTCTGCATAAAGTAACAAATTCAGTATTTGAATATGTTTGATTATTTGAACATTTACCTTCGTGTGACCATTTTCTGCATTTATAACATCTTTCAAGGTGTCGTGCTCTTCTTTTTGTTGTGGATTTTGATTTTCCTTTACCAAAATGTCTCTTATGATGATTTTTCCTGAGTTCTTTCCTTACTTCGTCACATCTGCTTCTTATTACTGACACCAGGTCACTCGGGAGTGTGTCATTATTACGTTTAGTAATCAAAGCGTGTAGCATTAGACCATGGTTCAAATCAAAGGAATTCTTCATCTCGTAAAACCTAAAAAAAATAAAAATTCAGAATGGGGGGAGAAGACTAGTTCTTTAGGGTCTGCTAGGGAAAGACCATTCGGAATCCATTCTCGGAAACTACATGAAAACAGAATATCTAACTCTAACAGAAATACATATTACCCTAAAAAGATTCGATTCTCCCCACACTTAGTTAGTTGTGGTATCGAAATTGTGATTAACTTCATCTTCAACTTCCATTGGATTATCTATGTAATGTTTAACTCTGTGACCATTAACCTTAAATTCAATCCCATTTGAATTTATTAATTCTACTGTTCCGTATGGGAAAACTCTTTTGACTATGAATGGTCCAGGCCATCTTGATTTCAATTTTCCAGGAAATAGCTTGAATCGTGAATTGAAAAGAAGAACTCTGTCTCCTTCCTTAAATTCTTTTGAACTTCTGATTCTTTTATCATGCCATTTCTTCGTTCTTTCTTTATAGATTAACGAATTTTCGTATGCTTCATGTCTTAATTCTTCTAATTCGTTTAATTGACTTAACCGTAGACGTCCAGCTTCATGTAAATCAAGATTACATGTCTTCAAAGCCCAAAATGCTTTGTGTTCAATTTCTACTGGAAGGTGACATGCTTTTCCGTAAATGAGTCTGAAAGGTGTGGTGCCAATTGGAGTTTTGTAGGCTATTCTAAAAGTCCAGAGTGCATCCTCCAATTTCATGGACCATTCCTTCGGATTTGATCCTACGATTTTCTCTAGAATACGTTTTAAAGCTCGGTTGGTATTTTCAACTTGTCCACTTATTTGTGGATGATAAGCGGTTGAGATTTTATGAGTTACTCCATATCTTTTGAGAACTTTCTCAAGTTAATTATTACAGAAATGAGTACCCCGATCACTTATTAAAGCTTTCGGTGTTCCAAACCTAGCAAAAAGACGTTTTAAAAAGTTGACTACAACTCGTGCATCGTTAGTGGGGAGAGCTTGTGCTTCCGCCCATTTAGATACATAATCAATGGCAAAGAGAATGTAGAGATTATTATGAGATTTTGGAAATGGACCCATAAAGTCAATACCTCAAATGTCAAATACTTCACATACTTGAATGACATTTTGTGGCATTTCATCATGTTGACTTATTTTTTCGGCCCTTTGACATGCATCACAGGATTTGCAAAGAAGGTGTGCGTCTTTGAAAATTGTAGGCCAATAGAATCCAGCATCGTAAACTTTTCTTGCTGTGAGTTGAGGCCCATAATGCCCTCCTGTTGGTCCTGTGTGACAATGGTTTAAGATTTGACTGGCTTCTTCCCCAAATACACATCGGCGTATTATTCCATCGGGACAACTTTTAAACAAATGTGGGTCTTTCCAGAAATAGTGTTTTATATCACTAAAGAATTTCTTTCGTTTTTGGTACGACAACCCTTTTTTAAGGAATCCACATACTAAGTAGTTTGCATAGTCTGCAAACCATGGAATTTCACTATAATCTATCTTCAATAGATATTCATCAGGAAAGTTATCTTGTATGGCCGATTCATTTAGAACTTCTAATTCGGGATTTTCAAGACGAGAAAGATGATCAGCGGCGAGATTTTCTGCTCCCTTTTTGTCTCGGATTTCAATATCGAACTCTTGTAAGAGTAAGATCCATCGGATTAATCGTGGTTTGGCATCTTGTTTCGAAAATAGGTATCTAAGAGTAGAATGGTCGGTATAGACCACCGTTTTAGCTAGAACGAGATATGAACGAAATTTGTCAAAGGCAAAGACAATAGCAAGGAGTTTTTTTTCAGTAGTTGTGTAATTCGTTTGTGCTCCTTTTAACGTCTTACTAGCATAATAAATAGGTTGAAATCATTTTTCAATCCTTTGTCCTAAAACGGCTCCCATTGCAAAATCACTTACATCGCACATGAGTTCAAATGGTAGATTCCAATTTGGAGTTATCATTATCGGCGCATTAGTGAGTTTTTCTTTAAGAATATTAAAAGATTTTATGCATTCATCTGAAAAGATGAATGGAGTATCCTTTTCTAGGAGTTTATTCATAGGAGTGGCAATTTTAGAAAAATCTTTTATGAAACGTCGGTAAAAATCGGCATGCCCTAGAAAACTCCTAACTCCTCTAACATTGGTGGGATGTGAAAGTTTAGCAATTACATCTACTTTAGCTCTATCCACTTCAATTCCTTCCTTTGAAATTTTATGACCAAGAACGATGCCTTCTTTAACCATGAAATGACATTTCTCCCAATAAGTACTAGATTTGATTGTTCGCATCTAATAAGCATTCGTTCAAGATTAACTAGACATGTTTCAAAAGTATCACTGAAGACTGAAAAGTCATCCATGAAAACTTCCATGCATTCTTCTATCATGTCGTGAAAAATCGCCATCATGAACCTTTGAAAGGTTGCAGGGGCGTTGCAAAGTCCAAATGGCATGCGTTTGTAAGCAAAAGTACCATAAGGGCACGTGAACGTGGTTTTCTCTTGGTCCGCGGGTGCTATTGGGATTTGAAAGTATCCGGAGAAACCGTCAAGAAAATAATAATAACTATTTTCGGCTAATCTTTCCAACATTTGATCAATGAAAGGTAAGGGAAAGTGATCTTTTCTGGTGGCGTCATTTAATTTTCTATAATCAATATAAACACGCCATCCTGTTACAGTCCTAGTAGGAATAAGCTCATTTTTCTCATTTGTGATGACAGTCATGCCACCCTTCTTAGGTACACATTGAACTGGGCTTACCCATGGACTATCATAGATTGGATAAATTAAACCTGCATCTAGCAGTTTAATAATTTCTTTCTTAACAACATTTTGCATATTAGGATTTAGTCTTCGTTGGCGTTGCACATACGTTTTATGACCTTCTTCTATAAGGATTTTATGTGTGCAATACGAAGGACTTATGCCTTTAATGTCATGAATCTTCCATGCAATAGCTGGTTTATGAGCTTTTAATACAGAAATGAGTTGAGATTTTTCATTTTCCGTAAGAGAAGACGATATTATTACAGGTAATTCAGATTCACCATGTAAATAAGCGTATTCCAAATGGTTTGGAAGTGGCTTTAACTCTAATGTCGGTGGTTCTTCTATCGATGATTTGTATCGATATCTGTCTTCCTCTTTTAGCATTTGAATTTCTTCTGTTGTTGGTTCATATCCATTAGCCATAAGTGTAGCTAACATTTCAGTTTCATCAATTGGTTCAGTTCCTTCTCCTAAAGAACATTCTTCTGTTCCTTGTAATTCTGAAAATTCTTCTAACAATTCTGCATGTGAATTTATAGTTTGAATATAATAACATGTATCATCTGCAGATTGTGGTTGTTGCATGGCTCTGTCAATAGAAAAGGTAACACTCTCGTCCTCTATACTTAGGGTCAGTTTCTTACTGAACACGTCTATTATTGCTTTAGCCGTGTTTAAGAATGGTCTTCCTAATATGAGAGGAACTCGAGAATCTTCTTTCATGTCCAGAATAACAAAATCTACTGGAAATACTAAAGTACCAACTTTAACTAGCATGTTTTCCATTATCCCTCTAGGATATTTTACTGATCGATCGGCTAGTTGTATACTTATTCTTGTTGGTTTCAATTCTCCAAGGTCTAGTTTAGCGTATAGTGAATACGACATTAAATTTTTACTAGCACCTAAATCTGCCAATGCTTCTATTGAACTAAGACTACCCAGAAAACATGGAATTGTGAAACTTCCTGGATCTGATAGTTTTTCTGGTATCTTATTCAACAGTACTACAGAACAATTAGCATTCATAGTAACAGCCGAGAGTTCTTCCATTTTCTTTCTATTTGTGATTAGATCTTTCAAGAATTTAGCATATATAGGTATTCCTGAAATTACATCAATGAAAGGAAGATTTACATTAATCTGTTTAAACATATCCAAGAATTTGGATTGCTCGGCTTCAAGTCTCTCTTTTCTCATTTTACTCGGGTAAGGAAGTGGTGGTTGGTATGGTTTAACATAAGGTTTTGCCTTAACTGTGTTATCTTCGTTAACCTTTTCAACTACCGGTTCTGTTTCCTTCTCTTGATCAGATTGTGGTTCTTGTGGAGTAGGAATAGCGTCATCAGAAATTACAGGTATTTCAGGTGGTTTAAGTGTAATACCACTTCTTGTGGTAATGGCTTTAGCTGTTTCATTCCGGGGGTTAGCATTTGTATCGCTAGGTAGACTTCCCGGTTTTCTTTCACCTATCAACCTTGCTAGGTTGCTCACTTCTTGTTCCAGATTTTGAATAGAAGCTTGTTGATTTCTAAATGCTTGAGCATTTTGTTCATTGGTTTGTTTCTGAGATGTGAAAAACTGAGTTTGAGATTCAACTAGCTTCGACATCATATCTTTTAAATTTGGCTTTTTATCATCGGTTTGTGGTGGTTTATTTTGAAAAATAGGTCTTTGCTGGTTGTAAGTATTGTTAGATACTTTTTGATTGCTAGGACCTTGTTGGTTGTTGTATGGAACATTTCGGTTATAATTCTGGTTTTGATTGTAGATTGGTCTTGGTGGTTGATAATTATTCTGATAATTATTTCCAGGCCTTTGGTTCATGTATGAAACATTTTCTCTTTGTTCCATTGTTTGTTCAATACTAAGACAATCTTTTGTCAAATTTGGTCCTCCACACTGCTCACAACTAATTCGTATTGAGTGAATATCTTTAGTCATCTTTTCCATTCGTCTCTCGACAGCATCTATCTTTGCAGAAATGGAATCTAAGTCATGGATAGAATCGGCTCTAGCCGCTTTAGATGATCTAACGATATCTTTTTCTTGGTGCCACTCATGTGAGTGGGAAGCAGTGCTATCAATAATTTTATAAGCTTCAGTTGCAGTTTTCTTCATAATGGAACCACCAGCTGCTATATCGATGTCTTTTCTTGTAGTGATGTCGCATCCTTGGTAGAATATTTGTACTATTTGATAAGTGTCTAAACCATGTTGCGGACATCCTCTTAATAACTTTCCAAATCTTGTCCATGCCTCATATAAAGTTTCATTTGGCTTTTGTGTGAACGTAACAATTTCTCCTTGAAGTCTCACGGCTTTAGATGATTGTTTAAGAAAATTTTCAACTAAAACATCCCATGTATCAATCGCCCCTTCAGGTAACGATTCTAACCAATCTTTGGCTTCTCCCTTTAAAGTCCAGGGAAATAACATGAGATATATCTGTTCATCCTCAACTTCTCGAATTTTAAATAGAGTACAGATCCTATTAAAGGTACGAAGATGTTCATTTGGATCTTCCTTTGGCACACCACTAAATTGGCATTGATTAGTTACCATGTGTAGGATTTGTTCTTTGATTTCATAATCTGGCGCATTAATGTCTGGTTGAGTAATTGCGTGACCTTGACCAGTGCGTTTAGCTCTCATTCGGTCTTCCATACTTAGAGGTTCCAGATTCTCCATGATTGAATTTATTGAATCTGAATCACTAGAGGATTCTGATTTAATGGTTTGTTCCTCAACATTCTCTGTTTGAATGATTGGTGGTTTCTGAGGAAAGATTAGTGGTTCAGGATCTCTGAATTGTCCCTGAATATCCTCCGAATTCTCAATTGTGAGGTCGGGTTCAAAAAATGGATTATCAGAAATTTGAATTGGAGTACTTGGTCGACTAGATGACGATTCTAAAGAAAAATCAACGGCGACAATATTGGCTAGATGTCTTGATCGAGTTACAGGTGGTGAACGTACAAAAGGTGGTGAACGTTTTGCTCGGTGCATTCACTGAATATCCTAAAAGATAAAAAATTATATAAGTTATCAAATTAATAGACTTTTCTGATTTTTCCCACGTTTCGAATAGCCAATAGATGCAGCAGGTAGCCAGGACCCTTTAAATCGGAAGCCCACAACTCGCCACTAACAAATCCAACTATTACTACGAACCAGAAAATTTTGGATGCCTATCAATTTAACCGCTTAAAATAATTTTTCGTTGAAATTTTAGAGAAATTTTAGAGAAGAAATAGAAAATTCTATGTCCTAAAAATCTAGAGCGTCGAGAAATAAGAAAGAAAAAGAGTGCGTCGAAAAACGTCGAAAAATAAAAGGTCGAAAAATAATAAAAAGAATGTAGCGCGTCGAAACTTAAAAGTCTAAAAACTAAGAATTAAAAGTTGCGTCTAAAGGTATTAAAGCTTAAAAGAAATACAATATCCAAAACGACAATAACTTAAAAAGTACTAAAATCTTAAAACGGCGTCACAAAATTCTAAAGCACTTAAATCTTAATCTAAAGAAAAAGCACTTAAGGGATTTTACGGCAAAGCCTTAAAAATCTAGAAATAAAAATAACTACGGCAAAATAATATACTTAAAACTAATTACGAGCGAAAAATAACAAAAATACGCTTTAACGATTAAAAAGATACAAAATATAAAAATAAACTTAAAGTTGTAAAAAGTACAATTTTTATAAAAATATTATTTTTATATTATTTATTTTATAAAAGTATTAATTTTATATATTTATAAAACTAAACAAAACCAATTAAAACTAAAAATACAAAATAAACTAAAAATTAATTATTAAAATAACTAAACCCTAATTAACTAATTAATTAATAATAATTATTAAATAACCCTAACCCTAATCGACAGTCAAAGGTTTCAGACCTGTCAACTCACCTCATGCGATAGCATGAGGTGTTAGTTGTTTTACCATGCGATCGCATGGTCTGCGAATTCGGGCCAGATATTGGGCTGCTACAGTGTAGTGGCCCGATTGGTTTTTTTTTTACTTTTATATTTAGTTTTTAATTTTCTGTTTTTATAAAATATTTAAATAAATAAATAAAAACTTAAATTTTTAAAACTAAAATAAGAAACTTTATAATTTTATATATATTTATCAAACTCTTAAAAATATAAATATATTGTTATTCTTTTTATGGTGTTTGTATTTTTAATATTTAAAACGTAATTTGTTTTATACAAAGAACTTAATAAAAATCTTTTTTTTATATAGCGTCTCGCTTGCGGCGTTTAAGCAAGTTCCCCGGCAGCGGCGCCAAAAATACTTGATGTTAAAGCGAAGGGGTACAAAATAGTTATATTTTTACTACAAAATACTATTAAATACGATACAATTTTACACAAGTTATTTATTTATTTATAGAGTGGATATACCTAAATCTTCCTACAACACTTATAGGCAGTGTACCTAATCGTACAGTAGTGTAGTTTTTAGTAAGTCCGGTTCGTTCCACAGGGAGCTAGCCAAGTTTAACGCTATATTTTTAAAACTATATTTGTATAAATATAAATATAAATATAAGTAGTATTTATTATTATTATAAAAGGGGGATTTTACCGTTTAATGACTGGTTTGTCGATTTTAAAACTTTAGTCGCAGTTAAAACCTAATGTAAAATATTAAAAATAAGACTTAATTTAAAGCGTAAAGTAAATGATGATAAATAAAATTGCGATAAATAAAAATGCGATAAATAAATTGACAGTAAATAAAAGTTGCGATAATTAAAAAGTGCGATAATTAAAATGACAATAAATTAAAGTACGATAATTAAAAGTGTAATTAAATATGAAATAAAGGAATTATGCTTATTTAAACTTCCGTAATCATGATGTTTGACGTGTTGATTTTAGTTTATTACCATGAGTTAATTGTCCTTTGTCCTGGATTATTCAATATGTCCGTCTGATTTTTATCCATAACAGTCCATCAGTCATAAATATAAAGTGCGAGTGTCCTCGTCAAATTATCCTTATATCCGAAGTCAAATATTCCAACTAATTGGGGATTTAAACTGTAACAAGGTCATAATACTTTGTTTAATAATTACACCAGGATATCGACTGCGTGTAACCCAAGATTTTAATACTTTGTTAATAATTACGCCAAGTGTCCTTGTACATAATTCACCATTGTTTTAATAAGTCCATTGACTATTAATCCATTCCCGTATCCGGTTAAATAAACGATTATTAGTACTTATAAATATCCCGCCCATCGTGTCCGATCGAGTGTATATGGTTATTTATATGTACGTCCAATTGTAAATCTTTATATTAAATTAACAAACTATCATTTAATTAAACAAATATAAAGCCCATTAATAGCCCATAGTCTAATTTACACAAGTGTCGTTCTTTTGTCCAAACCCCAATTATGGTAAAAAGCCCAATTACCCCGTCTTTAATATTTTAGCCCAACATCACGATTACTTCTGCTTAAATAAGCATAATAATAACTTAGCTACGAGACATTAATTTAAAAAGGTTGAACATAACTTACAATGATTAATAATAGCGTAGCGTTACACGGACAGAATTTCGACTTACACCCTTACAATATTCGCTAACATACCCTTATTATTATTAAAATTAAAATTAAAATTAAAATTAAAATTATAATATATATATATATATATATATATATATATATATATATATATATATATATATATATATATATATATATATATATATATATATATATATATATATATATATATATATATATATATATAATACGTTGATAGATTGAGAAGAGAAAAGATGTGTTTTTATTCGACCAAAACTGCGAAATTTATAGGACCTGACCCAAAATTTGGGGCCATGCGATCGCATGGAAATTACACTTCCAGGCCATGTGATCGCATGGCCTGCTTTTCCAGCTCACACAGGTTTGTTTTCTTGTTTGCCGACGGTTTTATTAAATATATATAATATATAAATATTTTTAAGAATTATTTATATATTATATTATATTTATGTGCATAGTTGACTTGTAATTTTTAGTCCGTTGCGTCGAGCGTTGAGAGTTGACTCTGGTCCCGGTTCCGGATTTTCGAACGTCCTTGTGTACAATTTAATATCTTGTATTTTGCGTTTTGCGGCTTGTACTCTTGTAATTTTGAGACGTTTCTCATCAATAATTTGAACCACTTTGATTATACTTTATACTTTTGAGCTTTTTGATCGTTTGCGTCTTCAATTCGTCGAATCTGTCTTTTGTCTTCACCATTTATTATTTAAACGAATATCACTTGTAAATAGAACAATTGCAACTAAAAGCTTGTCTTTCTTGAGGGATAATGCTATGAAATATATGTTCATTTTTAGAATTATCAATCACCCTATAACGAACAGTAAACCAGAAAGAAAGTATACTGCTATAAAGTTGTATATCATCTTCCACATCCAGTGTGTAGCAACAACATCCGTTATAACAGTTGATGTAATCAGAAACATGTAATAATATCATTTGAATCCACCTATAAGGCTATAAACACCATCAACATACATGTTGTATTAATTAATTAATAACGATATTATTTTAATACTTCAAGG
The DNA here is from genome assembly GCF_046630445.1 of Rutidosis leptorrhynchoides. Lineage (NCBI taxonomy): Eukaryota > Viridiplantae > Streptophyta > Magnoliopsida > Asterales > Asteraceae > Rutidosis > Rutidosis leptorrhynchoides. The sequence continues at coordinate 350,516,824 of NC_092342.1, read as the reverse complement.
TTATTAATAAAAATAAAATTTTGACAATTGTTTTGATAATCAATTATCTCTATGACTTATTTTTAATTAAAATTAACCTATAAAAAACAGGTTCACATAAATGTTATACTTCTGGTTATTATCACGCTGATAACATCAACCCTCTGTTCTATATCATTGAATTTTGATTCAAACAAAAGAACATATTTAGGTTACACATTAATCGTTGCAACGACAAGTAACACGGGTATCCACTTTTATTTAATATAAAAATAAAAGCTAAAAATAGTCATATAGCACTCCTTAACTAGTATGTTGTGCAAAAACTTATTTTCCGGCAATATGTTGCATAGCTTTATACTTCTTCGTATAAGTATAAGACACGAAATCACGGGTTTACAAAAAAACATATTAATATAGTATATAAGGTATATATCTTAGGTTGTTAAAACTAAAAGTTTGTAGCAAGTTATTCAAACGCAAGCAGATTATCAAAAATTGCTTATAACATCAACAATTGTAAAAATGAAATTTCATAGTCATCTATGATATTACCTATCAACATTATTGATAGAATTTTTTTTTTAAAATATTAATTTTGTTAAACTCTCTTGCAAAAATAGAAATATCACAAAATTTGTTACGAAAATGGTAAAACCAAAGTTCCAAACTTCGGATTTGGCAAAACCGAAGTTTGGAACTTCGATTTTGGGTGAGGTGTCAGTACAAAACCAAAACCGAAGTTTGAAACTTCGGTTTTGCTCAAATCCAAAGTTTCAAACTTCGGTTTAGGGTTTCTGTATTTTTTAACCTTTAATATACTTAAATAACTTAGATTTGATAGTTTTTTTACTACTATTACCTTAAAATCAATAACAACATTATAAACAATATAATATTAATAGTAATAAGATGTAAAATACAAATTTCTTGACCAACACTTTTATTAATATCAAAATCACGGTTACATTTTTTTGAAAATAAAAAAAAACATAATTAAAAACAAAAACAACACATAGAAATTTAACACAAATTAAATTAGATGCAATGGAAGAGGTTGATTTTTCACAATTGCTTCGTTTTTGATTAAATTCCATTCATCTTCCTCGCAAAGATGCTCGAATTTTCCTTTACCTTCTTTCCAAAACATCACGCCCGAGTGTTCTACCGTAGTGTTTTCTTTCAGCCACTCAAACACCTTTCAAATTGTCCATTGACTAACATCCACATTTTGAAAGTACTTATATTTGTACCCATAGTAAAACTTGAATTGTGGTGAAAACTGGCCATTCCAATACACATTAATCTGAACAAGAGTTGGTGACATGTTTACAAAATTAAAATTTAGGTTTGGAGAAGAGAGTGATACATCTGTTTCTTCTAATAGATGTCAGTTTATATAGAGTAGTTTAAAATTGAAAACCGGCATTTCAAAATTCGGTTTTAGTAAAAGCTGCCGAACAGTAAAAGGTAATGGGTAACAGTCTAGTACCTGAGAAACCGAAGTTTCAAACATCAGTTTTGCATGCTTTTTCTGAAAGGTCTGAAATCGAACTTTAAAACTTCGGATTAATTTGTAGATTTATGATTATAAAAGTGAATTTTGATTGTTTCATAAACACATAACAAAAATGGATCCGAAATACGTATCAATTGATGTGTATCATGATTGTGATTTTGAATGGAATGACGGCAAAACAGAACTCTCTAAAGGGCCTAAAATGACGTTTGATAACGTAGATGTTTGGGGCTTTAATATGGAGAAGTTGAATGAGTTTCTTCGAGAAAAGCTAGCAAAGAATCCACGTTCAATGGACATATACTACTAGAAACCAGGAGTTGCTGAACCCGAAGCAATGTGCTATGATGAAGAATGGTATACATTAGTAGGAAAAGCGTGTATACTTTCAAAAAAGATAGAGTTGTATGTTTTATTTGGTGTTTTTGAAGACGCACTTGAGTTCGATACGATGTATGATAGTCATGGTAAATACTATTATGCACCTAGACCTTTTATAAATTAAAGTTACTTGTAATAGATTGGTACTTGAATATGATTAGTAACGTGCAATTTCATTATTTCAACAACACTTTTTTACTCATAAACATAATTAGCGATTACAACAAACAAAGTACAACAAATTACTACTGAAAACCTATGGCATTCTAGTTCTTGGATAGGTATTCCTGTTGTGACCTTAAGCCCTGCATATACCACACTTTGGTTTTTGCTTTTCACGCTCATCCATCTGGTTCTTAATACGTTTTGATTGCTTCCTCCCCCTGTGCTTAATCAATCTTGATGGATCGGCCATAATGTTCCATTGTATATGTGCCCAGTAGCTCGCGTCTCTTAGTGGATTAAAATGATGGCTATATTGCTCTCTCCATGTAGGAGTTGTGTACTTTTTATTGATGCATTTATTTATATCCTCGTTTAGATGGCTACACACGGAAATGGCATGAGAGCAAGGTAATCTTTGGTGTTGCCAAATTCCACATGAACACCTTTTCTCTTTAAATTCCACTGTGTAATCGGTGCCACCTTCTCCACTTCTTTAATAAGTTGACTGAACCTTGAACACACCTTGTTGTTCGTTATAACATGTTGTTTTGTATCTTTGAGCTCTTTTTGCTCGTTCGTTAAAGATGTTAAACATGTTCTTGGACAGTGGTGAATTACATTGCCTTGCATCTTGAATTTGATCGTAGAAGTGTTGTCTGGTGTAATCAAATGTATATTCAATACACACTTTGATCGGCATCATTCAGGCATGACGAAACACATTGTTGAGGGACTCAGCAATATTTGTCGTTGTGTTACCCCAACGACTCCTCAGTCTGTCCCCATACACAGTCCACTTGCCAAAATCAGCATCATGCAAATATTGCCAAGCCTCAATACTAGCTTGTTTGATGGCTTTGAGGGAATTTTTGTACAATAGTTGATTCGTTGTTGAACCGATGGTCCAACACAAGTGTTTGAGAGATTTTACTTTAGGTACTTTGCTCAACAAGTTGCTACGAATGTGGCACAAACAGTATCTATGTTCCCAACCATACGTTTGAGCACCCATTGCATGCAAGATACCTGGATGTCGATCAGAGATGACACACAACTTTTCTTTTCCAATAACATTTTCTTGGAGCATTTGCAAAAACCAAACCCAACTTTCGTTACTTTCTTCATCAACTAGTGCAAAGGCAACGGGTATAATTTGATTGTTAGCATTTTTGCCAACCGCTGTTAACAACTTACCCCTATAACTACCTTTCAAATGGGTGCCATCGATGCAAATGATCGGAATACACAATTTAAATGCTTTAATGGCTGGACCGAATACCCAAAACACAAATTTAAATGTGTCGAAACCTTCTTCAATTTCAGGTCCATTTTCAAACACAACAATTGTGTCTGGATTGGTAGAAACTAATTCATTCAAATAATTTGGTAGTTGAATAAAATTACTTTCCCAAGTTCTAAATAATCATTTGATTGCAATACGCCTAGCGTTCCATGCTTTACCGTAACGAACATCCACATGCCATGTATTTTTTATTTGGGTTTGGATGTTGGCAACTGGATAAGCAACGTTTAAGCATATTTGATGCTCAATTTCACTAGCAATTAAGCTAGAGGTTAAACAACGATTGTTGTTTTCCGACACGTGTCCATAACACGTGTGTTCATCTTTCCATTTTGTAATTTTCCATACCTTCGATCGATTGTGAGACGAACCACTTACACACCAGCAACAATGGTATCTTTCTTGTGGACCCTTGTAACTTGAGCTAGTTGTTCTACAATGTGCTTGCCAATAACCCGGCTTGCTTTGTGTAACAACTATTTCTCTATTATGGAGTATATTCCATTTCCGAACAGCATATATAAGTTCGGCTTTGTTCTGGAACACCATTACTTTTAAAATAATACCGATCTCCTTCTCATAAAAACCCCAGGAAGCTTCTTGGTCATCATCGAATGGAAAACTATTACTAGCCTCACCTTGATTAACAAACCCGAAACGTGAAACTGGGGTAGGCTCCAGCTGTGGTTCCACTTGCTCGTCTCTACCTTCATCACCAAAAACATTCTCTTCAACGCTATAATCAGAAACTGTACCGTCGGTTGCAGTAGACATACCATCATCTGAGTCTACTACATTTTGTACTTCATCTCTTCGTTCTTGTTCATCTTCAACAACTGTTGAATGGTAGTTTGATGTTGATGGACCACCCTCCAAAGTTTGAATAAGATCCATATAATCCGAACCTTGGGCGGTTGAAAAAACTTTCTCAAACTGAATTTCAATTTGAGCCTCGTAATTTGGATCATTCTGAGAATAAAAATATATTGTTTCCAAAGTGTTATCATCAGTAAGTTCACTTTTCCATTCATTTCCATTGAAAAGAACTCACAAGAACATTTTTAACATGTGTGATCTTTGACTCACACCTACATAATTATACGCCATTTGGTTTAACTGCATACAGTTAACCTTGGTGTTCAACACAAAACTCCTTCTAATCGTTGTGTTATCACCGGTAAGCCAACCATTTTGGAATGAAATTTGTCCTCCCCAAAGAAAATGAACCATGAATGGACGAATTATAGACATTTTTATAATTGTTGATTTATGAAACTGATTAAGATTTGTTTGAATTGTGTTGTTGGTGTTTGAAATTGACTATAAAATGTTTGAATTGTGTTCTTGGTGATGTTTGTGTTTGAGTTCATGATAATGGTGATATAAATAAATGAAAAAAGATGATAAATCAGATTTTGACATGATAGGGTAGAAGGTTTCAGTCCATAATTGAGACTAGGGTTGCAGGTTTCAGTCCATTATTGTGACTGTTGAAGCAGACTGCAAAATCGAAGTTTGAAACTTCAGTTTTACTGCAAAACCGAAGTTCCAAACTTCGGTTTAGGTTTTCCACTGACACGCAGGCCAAAACCGAAGTTCCAAACTTCGGATTTGGCAAAACCGAAGTTTGGAACTTCGGTTTTACCATTTTCGTAATGATTTTGATAAAATTTCCATTTTTGCAAGAGCCTTTTATAAAACTACTATTTAAAAAAAAAAAAAAATCTTATTGATAGCCTCACCCTAAATAACCATCAACATTATCGATAGCTTCACGTATATACATATATACACACACGTCAATATGTTATCTTCACAATGGTTCCATCACCCGTTAAATATTGGATGGTTAAAAAAATGCAAAACAATTAGGAAAGTTGACAAACAAAATTTCAAACGAGTTTCGATTTAACTAAGAGAATAAGTAAACTTTTCGAAGTAAATAATTTTAAGTAGTAATTTGAAAAACTAGCCCAGTGGTGGGGTCCAAGAAACAGGTTCAGAGTTTTTTGCTAGAGGTCTCAGGTTCTAATCATTTCTAAGACGAATATTTAGTGAATTAGTGGTGTCCAGGGATGAATTGAAAACAACCAAGGAGTAATACTGATGAGCTGTGCACATCGGAGTATGAAGTCAGATTACTCGTCCTCTCGGCAGTGGCGAATCCAGTATTAAAACACAATGGGGTCTTAATTTTTTTTTCAGCTAAATATAATTGAAGGGTACTTTAGTAGTTGTTTACCTCCAAAAAACTACAAATCCTAATATTATATGGGGTCCTGTAGTAAAATTTAGTGGTGTCCTGTAGAATCTGAAGTGTACTTCGTTAAAAAAATTTCCGAACTAGCAGGGTCACGAGACCCCACTACTTATAGTGTGGAGTCGCCACTGCCTCTCGGTTAGCCCGCAGAGGAAAACCTTATACTTTTTTAGTAATTTGTAAAAAGACTTCAATATAAGATATCAAGTCTAAATGATTACCTTTGAAGTAACCACATTTGGAACATCATACACTCATCATCAAAATTCTTATGCGTAAAGCCTCTCTATATAGTTCTAGTAACTTTTATATCACTATTATTCACACAAGAATTCAAACCCTCACTTTGACTGTTAAAAATCAAACCACATTCAACCTTCCCTCGGTGCAATGAAGTACACTAAACACCAAAAAATTGACTTTTACCAATCAACTTTATAAGAAACTATGTAGCCAACAGTGGGTACATTCCCATAAACACACACCAATCGTTGGAGGCACTGTATTAAGATACTTCGTAACATGTAAGATTCTACCAATGACAAAAAATAATCATAAAGTAAAGACGACAACGTAAGTATATCATAACCTTTGTATTAGTTACTTGTGGTCTCTACATTATTTGTGTTAATATCAAATTATACATATTATTATTATTATTATCTAATATACTAAAGCTCACGAGCCTGTCACTATTCACATTGGCAGGGCTGTAATATTGAATCCTTTCAGGGATAAAACGGTAATTTAATTTTTGTTTCGAAATTTCATTCCAATTGTTTTTCACTTTATCTTTCCCTTTCTTTTTCATTTCTTTATTTATTAAACATTTAACTAACCGATGGTAAACCATTTCTTAAATGTTCAAATAAAAGATCAAAATCCACCGTTTTTTAAACGATCGTTAATCGAATGTAAACCATTTTTTTAATGTTCAAATAACCGACCGTAAATCGATCATTTTTATAAACGTTAAGTTAACCGAACAAAAACACTCTGCAGCGAAGCGCGATCTTTAATCCTTACCAATTCTAAATGGCATGGATTTAGCTTCGAAATTAGCTGGTAGCTTCGGAGTGGCTAATTTAGCCTTAGGAATGTTATTCACTCTTATGTTCTGTACTAACCTCGCTTCCATTCTCCCCCAATTTTTATCAGGTGACCACTTCAACCACTTCAGTTTTCCCACTTTTCTATCCTCTCACTATCCATTTCACATATTCTCTCTAGTTAAGGTCGGAGATTCCACCAGATTCACAAATGAACGTTAATCGAATGTTAATCGATTGATACTCACAATTTATGTAATTCCTATTCTTTACGTTTCCTCTGAAAAATTAGGGTTTCATTTGATTTGTTGCCGGATAAAAATCGTACCACCGAAAAGCAAAGCTGCAGGAACAAGAAACGAAAAGAGAAACGGTAGCAAGCGAAAGACCAACAAGAAATCGTCAACAAATGAGGTCACCTTCCAAAACCACCCAAACAACCGTGAGAACGGCAATGTGGTTGGATAAAAAGGCTGGAATCCCTTCGATTACGGGGAATGAAGAAAAAGAAGAAAATGTGAACCATCAGCGATATGCCATGGCCGGAGAATACCTCACGATTCGAAGATGCAAACCGGCGAGAGCAAAGGATAAGGATTGGATGATGGCTTCGGCGTCTATGGAAATTGATTGAACATAAATCTGTCCCAAGAACTAGATTAATGTTGAGTGCCAGGTGGGAGTGTTTAAGGACGATACGGTTTTAATCTCCAGTCCGATTTACCGTGAATAACCCTAGTCGATATGATGATCTATGAGAGGGTGATTGAAACCTAGTCCACCATTGATGGCAAATTCCACAACAATGGCTACTAGGGTGGTTGCATAGGGTTTATCTTCATGGAACATACATGTAACCGTAATTTTGTTTCCTGGATGCAATCGAGTAATGCAGAAAACGTGTGTGTTTGAATGAATGAGGTTATGGTTGTATTTATAGTGAAACCCTAACCCTTAGATGCTCTTTAATTCGTTCTAGATCCTTCCCGAATAACAACCATAAATAACGACATATTAGTCAGGAAAGGATTACGTTATAATTAAGGATAAGATCATCTAAGATTATTTACGTATGCGCCAAGCAAGACTGCGTAATGCGCCATTTATTACAGTTCAGGGTTACTCATGAATGATGTGCGCACAACACGTGATACGCACGAGCGCCATGCGCGAAGGTACGCGTATCATTAGAAATTTAAGAGATCTAGGGGTTTTTAGATACAACAACAACAACAAAACCCAATACCACATAAATGATGTATGGAAGAGGTGAGATGTAGACAATCCTTCCTCTATCTGAGAATAAAGACAAGTAATTTCTTTACCCAGAGTGAAAACACTTTCAAAAGTAGAGAAAGTCATCTCTCTCTTCAACGGATAGAGAGATTGTACATTAAGTTGATGATAGTTATTTTTAGAAAGTAAGTAATTATTGTCATTGTAAAAACAAGTTAAACATGTTCTAATTTCTCAAAGATAGTTCGCGAATTATCATTAGGAAAGTCTTAGTTACGTCTACTTTTAACTATACATAGGTATTTCCATTCGCTCTATTCTTTCGTCTTTCCAAAATCTTGAAGAGTTCTGGTTCAAACATCTAATCAAATTAATTAATCCAAAACGGTCAAAAATACCCCAAACTCTCCGCCTCTATTTAAGCATATTATTCGCATGACCGTATTATCATACTTCAGTTCCGTAGCATATAAGAATTTTGTGCGTCAATTTTTTTTTAACTATGATATGACGAGACTTTTCATATCTAATTAAGTATCGTATCATTAAGAAGATTTAGCAAAAAAAAAAGGTACAAAGTTACCTTGCCAGTAACACGTGGTATGGGTATATCTAGTTACGTTACATTACAATAATCTTTTAATCCAAAAATTAACTTGCAATGTAAGATCACAACCAATGGTAGTGTCATTGCTCCGTCATTTTTAAGATAAAAATGACTCGGCTGGCACTTAAACGTCATTCTCGTCCTTTTTCAAAGAAAATTAAACTTCATCGTTCTACAAACTGGAGAAAAGGGTGGATGTGGGGCCAATAGTACTCCACCATTATTTTTGTTGTTGGTAAAGGAGCGGAAAGTTCAAAGTGTGAGTGTTCGAATGTTAATTGTTTAGGTTTTTACAGAGATCATTTCGGTCATAATAAGAATCGTCGGGGCCCCGTGGTGAAAATTTTCTTCGCCAAAAGGACGTTCTAAGAATCCAGTTCTTGATAAAGGCAAGAAAGGTAAGGGTGTTTCGTTTCGACTACTGGATAATGTTGATAATTCAGTTGTTGGTGAAGAGAATTATAATATTTTTTGTGAGAAGACAGTTGACAATCCTCCTCCCGGTGTGGGTAATCTTGGTTTCTTGGAGCGGTTAGCGAGTTAGGGCCTTATTCCTCCTTCTTTGGGCACCCTCATCGGGGACCCTTCGACGAGGGTGTTCACATACTCGTTCAATTCAGTCTCTAGTAGCAAGGTCAATGGTTCTACTTCCACTCCGGGTTACAAATCACGCAAGGGTAAATCTGTAGTTGAGCAATCTAATGCTCATTAGTTGCTCTTAGTTAGTTTGGTTGTTGTTGTTTTCTCTTTTGTTTGTAGCTCTCCTTTTATGTTATTTTTGGGTTTTGTTGTTAGCATCTTGGTTCAATTTTTGATATTAGTCTAGTGCTAGTTAGGTTCGCTTTAATTTCTTAAATCAGTTTGCTTACTGAATGTTTTTTGTATCTTGTTTGGTTTTTTTTTCGAGAGAAAGGCTCGTTTATATAGTTTTCATTTTTTTACAAAAAAGTACCGCACCAACAAGATTATTTGATAGTCTTGTTCCTCATATTAGAGTTTTATATTATTATTGTTATATTTGCTATTTAATTTAATAATTGAGAATTAAAAATGAGTGGGTCTAATCTTTTGAGGAAATATGTTATTATGGTTGGTAGCTTTTAGTGTTTTTCAGTTTTTATAATGAAATGTTGACGTGACGCTGATGTGAAATTCAGTTTTTGTAAGAAAGCATGTCATGGTTGTAAGTGGTATTATAAAAGACAATTTATTTCTAACGAATAAATGAAACATTATAATTGAGGGACTAGTTATGTATATTTTGGTTTTACTATGTGTACCCAAATCGACCCGACCCGCCTCATCCGGGAACACGGCCATAAACCGACTTAAAACCGGTTTATATAAATTGACATCAACCCGCCAAAACTTCAGTTTCCTCGTTTTCGTTCAACTGATCTTAAGAATCACAAACCCTAGGTACGTTTCTTCTACTTCGTTTCACTGAAAAGTTGCATCATCTCGTGTAACCGTATAATATTTACGAACAATTTAGGTACATATTGTTATCCATGCTTCTATTTTTTTAGGTATTCGATTAGGTTTTCTGTTATATCTGTATCGTTTTCTCTCTAGCTTTTATTGCTGTCAATTGATTTAGGCATGTGTTAATTTTAGTTTCTATTGTTCGTTGTTTATGTATGTATATGTATATTTATGTTGGTAGATTTTGATATTTTTGGTTTATTTTTTTCAGTTTGAGAAAGAGTAAAGTTGGATCCAGTTGATGCTGAGATTGCGAAAATACATAAATAAAGGAAGATAATGGAAATGGCGTTAGCTTCGAATTCGGTTACTAATGATACTGAGGTTTTTTATGATGGAAACATTCGGTTTCAGGATTCTAACATAGAAATTGTTGATAGAGAGGATGATTACAAAAGGAGGAGGTTGAATCAGGATGTAACCCCTGAAGAAACAGAAGGGATGACAGATTGCTTGCCGTTTATGAAGCCGGAGGATTACCAATACTTTGGTGCCCTTTTGAGTGAAGAAGATGAAGACGAGTTGTCTCCAGACGAGCAGAATGAACGAAAAATAATGAAATTATTGCTCCAGGTTAAGAATGGTACTCCTCCACTGAGGGAAAAAGCTTTGAGACAGCTCACTGATAAGTCTCGTGAATTTGGTGCTGAGCCGTTGTTCAATGTTATTATACCCTTGCTTATGCTGCCTACTTTGGAGGACGAGGAACGGCACTTTCTGTTAAAGGTCATAGACAGAGTAGTATACAAGTTAGATGATCTTGTAAGACCTTATGTGCTCCAGATTCTGGTTGTTATAGAACCTATGTTGGTTGATGAAGAGTATTATCATAATTCTGATTATGATGCTCGTGCAGAGGGTCGACAAATTCTTTCTAGCCTCATTAAGGCTGCTGGGTTACCTACTATGACTAATGCAATGCATGAATATGTGAGGAATACAACTGCAAGAGCTTTTAGTGTTGTCGCATCAGCAACACTTAGGATCCCTGCACTTTTACCTATCTTAAAAACTGTGTGTGAAAGTAGGGATCAAAGGCACACTGGTATTAACATTGTTGGCCAAATTGCTATACTGAATGGGGGGTGTGCAGTCCTTCCCCACTTAACGTATCTTGTAGATATTATTAAACATGGTCTCAATAATGATGAGAATGAGGAAGTTAAAACCATCACTGCCCTGTCATTGGCTGCACTTGCTGAGGTGGCAGCACCATATGGTATTGAGAGCTTTGACTCGGTTCTCAAGCCTTTGTGGAAGGGTATTCGGTCTCATCGAGGAAATGCTTTCCATTAAGGCATTCGGATTCATCATTCCTTTGATGGATGACATATATTCCGGTTACTATACCAAGAATGTCATGCCTATACTCATCCATGAGTTTCTTCAGTTTCCAGATGAAGAAACCAAGAGAATTGTGCTTAAAGCGGTGAAGCAGTGTGTGAGTACTGAAGGTGTTGAGGCATGTTACATTCTCGGTGATATCGTTGCAGAGTTATTCAGAAACATTTGGGCCAGAAGTATGGCTTTGAATGGTAGTAGAGAATATAAGCAGCAGGTTGTCGAGACAACTGTAGAGATAGCAAACAAAGTTGGTGCTCCTGTTATTGTGTCCAGAATAGTTGAAGGCTTGAGAGATGAAAGTGAAGCGTATAGAAGAATGGTGATGGAAACAATCGGGAAAGTTGTAGCAAATATGGGTGCATCTGATATTGATCCAGGTTTAGATGAGCTTCTCATTGATGGTATTTTGTATGCGTTCCAAGAGCAAACTGTTAATGATGATGATGATGAATGGGTTTGTTGCAGTTGTTAACTCTCTTGGACAACGAGTAAAGCCATACCTTGCTCAAATTTATGGTATTATACATTTTCATCTAGACATAAACAGTATTGCTAAAGTCAGACAACAGGCTGCAGATCTGATTTCAAGAATTGCAGTGGTGATGAAACAATGCCAGGAAGAACAACTCATGGTGGATCTCGGGATTATGTTGTATGAGTATTTAGGAGAAGAAAATCCAGAAGTTTTGGGATCAATATTGGGTGCTCTCAAAGCAATTGTGAATGAAATCGGTATGAATTTCCTCCCGATAAACGACGACTTACTCCCTCGTTTAACCCCAATCCTGAAAAACCACCTTCATGAAAAGGTCCAGAAGAATTGCATCGATCTCGTAGGTTGTATTGCAGAACACCAACCTGGTGCAGAGTCGATGAGGTTCTGTTTTGAGCTTCTCCTTGAGAAGCTAAAGGAGGCACACAACAATGGTGGTTTCCAGCAGCGGGCTACTGTGAACACATTCAGGTACATTGCAAAAACTATTGGGCCCCAGGATGTACTGGCTATCCTTTTAAACAATCATCTCAATGTGCAAGATAGGAAGAATGAAACATTAGCGGTTGCTTTAATGAACGAGTATCGTGTGGTGCCTGTACATGTCCAGAATGATGTGTTGAAATCTTTATCAATCCTTTTTGAGTACATTGGTGAGATGGGGAAAGACTACATAGATGCAGTCACTCCACTACTTGAAGATGCTCTTATGGAACCCGGGAATAGGCAAACTGCTGCTAGTGTTGGTAAACAAATGGCTCTTGGAGTTGCGGGTTTGGGTTGTGAGGATGCTTTGCGCCACTTGTTCAACTGTTTGTGGCCTAATAATAATATGTTTGAGACATTACCACCAGACGTTTTAAATTCTGTGATGGAAGCTGTTGAGGGTATGCGAGTCGCGTTGGGTGCTCCTCTTGTGCTTAATAATTACTGTCTGCAGGAGGATGGCCTGTTTCATCCTGCAAGGAAGGTTCGACAAGTTTACTGGGAAATCTATAACTTGCTTTACATTGGTTCTCAGGATGCACTTGTGGCTGCTGCTTATCCCATGTTGGACGACGACAAGAACGTTTACATTAGGCCTGAGTTGACTCTGTTTATCTGAGGTGGTGCTTGATGCTTTTCAAATACATATACTATGTATATGTATTTGTTGTTTAAGGTTCATTTACTACTGTCATTTGATTGATGATTCTCTGTATATAGGACCGTTGGATATGCTACTTTTTGTCCAATTATAGCTGCTGTGTTTGTTTGTTTGTTTGTTTGTTTGTTTGGAGCACGTGTTTTCTTAATACCGTGTTTTTGTTGTTAGCAACATTTTAGTTGTTTTTTTTGAGTGGTTGATTTTCGTTTATGATTGACAGGTACATGCTGATGCAGCACTTGAGATGTCATCCTGATCCTAGAGGTAACGTATGTAAGTGATACTAGTTGTGATAATTGTGTATTAGTTTTTTGGCGGGTCACTGTTATACTTTGTTTCATACTAGTTGAAGTTGTGGCAGCGCGTTTCCGCACCTGCGATGATGCTATTCCGCAAGAAACCAACAAATCGATACATATCATTTTTATTCAAATTGTACTACACACTCCGGCTCCAACTAAGAGCTAACAACTTGCCTACTCTATAACTGGCTATAAAATCAGGTTAATAGATAGATGGAGCCAAATCAATATATGAACACTAACAATAACAAATGAAAACTTCTTACAAATAAAAACCTGAAATTGATGCACTATAGATAACTTATACGGAGTAGTAGATAATTAACTCCTCCCATCTACTTTTCAGCCTTAAAAAGCCTTTTATAGACTATCATCATTAGCCTCTTTTTTCACTGATACATATTAGCTCCCACCACCATTACCACCATCATCGTCATTTATAAGACAAGAGCGACTTCTTTTTTTGGTCACTGGTCTAGTTCTAACAGGGGTAGGACAGGAGTACTAGTAAGCAAAAGGATTTTTTTGGGAACAAATTCTGCTGTTATTCTATACTTGTGAGACTGCTGGAGGTCTATATGGGTTGCAGTATGACTGTCTACACCCTAACCTCTCCCCATAACCCTGCCTTCAATGTAATTGGGTCATGTTGATGTTATGTTTGATATAAATTCGGATTTATTGTACCAATTTATAGTGGTTAGGAAGATAAAAAGAATATACGCACAAACTTGTAGTTGGTAAAGTGTAATAGAAAAATAATTGCAATTTTTAATCCTTAATAACGTATTTTAAATCAATAAATTGCATTGAAGGTGATGTAAAGTAACCCGTTTGTTTATCACAAAGATGTAATCACAATAGTAAGTAAAGCAAGTGCAGGTTCACTTGAGTTGACTGAGCTTCGTTGTTGCAAGAATATGATGCAGTTTTTGATATCTTCGGCGGAAAACAGTTGGAGGGTTCTTGGTGGTTCGGTTTCTTCGCAGGCCGTGGCTTTAAACGAGGTGACCACGAGTGAGCCCACAATTTTGGTTTTGGGGAGTGAAGGGACTGGTTTGAGAGCATTGGTTGAGAGGTCGTGTACTCAGCTGGTTAAAATTTCAGGGAATATTCCTGTGCATGTGAGTGCAGGGTTAGAAGATGTCGAAACTGAGGAGTTTCAGTCTTTTCTTGCTGTTGAGGGTTTGAATGTTAGTGTTGCAGCTGGTGTCATGCTGCATCACTTGATTGGAACTAACAATAGTAAGACTACGGTTGATGTTGAGGCTTAGTTTAATTATTTTTATTTTAAAATTCTTATATGCTCTTTATATGTTATATGTAATGGATGGATTCAGCTTCTTAGCGAGTACAATTGACATCAGTTTGATTTTATATTGTTGATTAGTTACTTTTTGTATGTTTTTTTGTAAACATGTACCAGATTCTCATATAGTCAGATATACCGAACAATTACTAAGACCATTCCCATAGGAGACCGCCCTCCACCTGCCCTCATATGCTCCCTCGAGGGTGCCGATATCATTCCATGCGCCCTCCCTAGCGCTCGACCATTTCATATCGACGCATAATTGAGCACGGAAGATGTAGGCTCTTTTCAAACGGATAAATTATTCTTCCTATATTATTTTTCAGTATAAGTATATGTGCTCCAAAATAAATCAAAAATAATGCCTAAAGTAGAAGGACTAATCCGTTACACACAACACACACAAAATTACTTATTCTTATTTTAATACACAAACCACATCCACTTCTCAACTCAAAATTAAAACACACACTTCACTCACTCAAAAAATGTTGACCTTCCGCCGACCATTGTCTAATTCGACGTGTATTACCAGAAGTGAATTCCGTAATGAAAATAAAGTTTACGATTATACGCGTGCTTCGAAAGCTTCGCTCAAAAAATTGACGTTCGCGACTTTGGTTTACAGGATTTGTTAGCTTTTTGAAAGAAAATGTACCGTTCGAACACACTAACGTGTTGTATTATGAAGATAACTGTGTTCCGGAATTGTCCAATACGTACCCTCGTATCTACAAACAATGGTACGGTATAAAAGAAACCTTCGATCGGTGTACAAATCGAATTTCTCTTTATTTGGTTTTGAAAGATGAAGAAAGTTTGAGTTGGCGTTACATCGATGAAAATGCCGAAAATGGAGAACATGTAAAAAATGAACCCGTTGGACCTTTTTACGATACTGATGACCGTTATTATACGGATTCCGACTAAGAAACTGTTTTTAATATTTTATTTGTTTTAGTTTAATTATGTTGTAGTTTAAAAAAATATAACCGTACTTATGTTTTGTAATAAAAGTTGGTTTAATTATATGATTATATTATAAGAATTCGAAGCTTTATGCGTTTCTCAAAGGGCTGAAAAAATAATCGTTGGTCAATCTGAATCAGGGATATTGTGACAACCCGGAAATTTTCGACCAAATTTAAAACTTAATCTTTATATAATTTCGACAAGATAAGTAAAGTCTGTAATATTGATTCTCAAAATTTTTGAACTAATGTTATATATTCAGTTAACCTTTGACTATTGACCGACGATTCACGAACCTCTATTTGTAAATATATATATATATATATATATATATATATATATATATATATATATATATATATATATATATATATATATATATATATATATAATAAGTTGGAATATTAATTATTAAAATTAATTATAAATAACTTGCAATGTGTATTTAAAAACTGATTTATGTATATTAAATAAAGATACATACATATATATAATTTCAAGTTATTTAGTAAACGATAGTAACATTCGTTTATTAATTCGATTGATATTTAGATAAGTTAACTAAAACGTTTAAGATGAACAAGTAAAACACTAATTTGCTACAGTGCTTTCGAAAATCACTATTTGCTACAGTAAAAATTATTTTGCTACATTGTTTTCGAAAATCACTATTTGCTACAGTAAAAATCATTTTGCTATAGTGTTTTCGAAAATCACTATTTACTACAGTAAAAATGACTTACTACAGTAAAACACTATTTACTACAGTAAAAACGACTTTGATACAGTAAAACATTATTTGCTACAGTAAACACTATTTGCTACGTAAGCAGTATTTGCTACAGTGAATAATATGTCGACGAGCTAAAAGTTAAACGATTGTGAGCTGGACACTAGGGCCATGCGATCGCATGGCAAATGCCCTTCAAAACCATGCGATCGCATGGTGGGGTTTGGTGGCACAAGTCTATAAAGTTCGACGAATTCGGTTCATTTGTTGCACATTTCAATCTCTTCCTCTGATCTTCATATTACTCCGTATTTATTTTATTTATTTTATTATTAATTATTATTATTAATCCAAATATATTATTAGTAGTATTAGTATTAATATTATTATTATTATGACATAAAATACTACGACGAGGATATGTTTGAGTTATTTCATACGGGTTTTATGAGCGGGATAGAGCTAAGGAAATTATGGGTTATAGCATTGGAGGTTATGGGTATTGTTCGGGGGTATGTTCGTGAGGTCAATCTAGTGTTTATCATTTTCGTCGCGTCTACGTACTTTCCTACAATATTGAATCACAATATTGATACGTGAGCATTCATATCTTATCTTTTATATATTAATAGTGTATCCATGTCTAGTGCTCGAGTGTATATGTTTATGCATGCTTGTATGCTTTAATTTTGTCGTTAGATAGTTTATGACGAATCACAAAATTGATACATATGCTACTGATATAAAGTATATGATATGCATGTTTTTGGAAAGCTGGCGAAAAATTATTAACTTTTCATTTAGAAATCGCGTGATTTCGATGAACGGATTAGAAGATATGGTCAACTGAATTATGATTAACATTAATTGAAATTGCTTTTGAATCTGCATTTGATATTTAAACAATTTGTTTATAAGATTGATAAATTGGATTTTTAAATATTACTAAGCGAGTAAATAAATTTCTATATAAGGCACGTCTCGTTTTGGTAAACAATTGTCAAAGTTGACTATCTTATCATGTTTTAAAGCTTTATAAACACTATAATCTGATTTTACAAGTATAATAATAAAATATTTTCGATTGCCATGATAATTCAAATATAATATAGCTCCTGAAATAAATAATATTTTAAGTTTGATAAACTATAAATTCGTTCAATTATCAAGACTGATACTATGTTAATATAAAAAATATGTATAAATTTAAAGATCATATTGGGTCAGGTTGACTTTTGAGATGACTTTTGTTAACTTTTGCATGTCGGTCTTGAATATTAGGATTGTGATACACTATGACCTGTGTAGTGACCCGAACTTTTCCATGTTTATATATATTAAATGAAATTGATATTTACATGATTAAGTGTTTCTAACATGTTAAGCAATCAAACTTGTTAAGACTTGATTAATTGAAATAGGTTTCATATAGACAATTGACCACCCAAGTTGACCGGCGATTCATGAACGTTAAAACTTGTAAAAACTATATGATGACATATATATATATATATATATATATATATATATATATATATATATATATATATATATATATATATATATATATATATAGTTAACATGATAGTATGATAAGTAAGTATCTCACTAGGTATTTTAACAATGAGTGATATACATAAAAATGAGTTTATTGAATTAAGAAACTCGAAACGATATATGTAACGATTATCGTTATAACAACGTCTTACTAAATACATATGAATCATATTAATATATTGATACACTATGTTAAACATGATAAATGATAAGTAAACATATCATTAAGTGTATTAACAATGAACTACATATGTAAAAACAAGACTACTAACTTAAGGATTTCGAAACGAGACATATATGTAACGATTATCGTTGTAAAGACATTTAAATGTATATATATCATATTAAGATATATTAATACATCATAATATCATTATAATGTAATAATTTAACACCTCATTAGATATAATAAACAATGTGTTCACAACATTTAACAAGATCGTTAACTTAAAGGTTTCAAAACAACACTTACATGTAACGACTAACGATGACTTAATGACTCATTTAAAATGTATATACATGTAGTGTTTTAATATGTATTCATACACTTTTGAAAGACTTCAAGACACTTATCAAAGTACTTCTACTTAACAAAAATGCTTACAATTACATCTTCGTTCATTTTCATCAACAATTCTACTCGTATGCACTCGTATTCGTACTCGTACAATACCCAGCTTCTAAATGTATTTACTATTGGTATATATACACTTCAATGATCAGTTCTTAGCAGCCCTTGTGAGTCACCTAACCATGTGGGAACCATCATTTAACATCTAGCATGAAATATCTCACAAAATTATAAAGTAATGGAGCCTATATGAAGACTACACATTCACGTGAACATCATAGCTCACAAACACATTCACTTTGCAATTTTCTTGAATCAAATTACTCTCTCTCAAGTGTTCTTCCATTGTTCTAAGTGTTCTTCATCATCTTTAACAAAATCTAGCTCAATCTAGTTCATAAATCCATACATAAACCAAGTTATAAAACAACTACTCAAGAACACTTCCAAGTTTGCTAGCTTACTTTCAATCTTGAAAATCCACTTTGAGTGATCATCCAACCTCAAGAAATCTTTCTTATTTACAGTAAGATATCTTTCTAATACAAGTTAATACTCATATTCAAACTTTGATTCAATTTCTATAACTATAACAATCTTATTTCGAGTAGAAATCTTACTTGAACTTGTTTTCGTGTCATGATTCTACTTCAAGAACTTTCAAGCCATCCAAGGATCCTTTGAAGCTAGATCTATTTTGTTCATTTCCAGTAGGTTTATCCATAAAACTTGAGGTAGTAATGATGTTCATAACATCATTCGAATCATATATATAAAACTATCTTATTCAAAGGTTTAAACTTGTAATCACTAGAACATAGTTTAGTTAATTCTAAACTTGTTCGCAAACAAAAGTTAATCCTTCTAACTTGACTTTTAAAATCAACTAGGCACATGTTCTATATCTTTATGATATGCTAACTTAATGATTTAAAACCTGAAAACACGAAAAACACCGTAAAACCGGACATACGCCGTCGTAGTAACACCGCGGGCTGTTTTGGGTTAGTTAATTAAAAACTATGATAAACTTTGATTTAAAAGCTATTCTTCTGGAAAAATGATTTTTCTTATGAACATGAAACTATATCCAAAAATCATGGTTGACTCAAAGTGGAAGCATGTTTTCCAAAATGGTCATCTAGACGTCGTTCTTTCGACTGAAATGACTACCTTTACAAAAATGACTTGTAACCTGTATTTCCGACTATAAACTTATACTTTTTCTATTTAGATTCATAAAATTAAGTATGAAACCATAGCAACTTGAATCACTCAAAACGGATTTAAAACGAAGAAGTTATGGGTAAAACAAGATTGAATAATTTTGCTTGTTGTAGCTACGTGAAAATTGGTAACAAATCTATATTAATCATATCCTAGCTAAATTATATTGTATTATACATGTATTCTAACATATTATGTAATCTTGGGATACCATAGACACGAATACAATATTTTGACATATCATATCGACCCATCTATATATATATTTCGGAACAACCATAGACACTCTATATGCAGTAATGTTTGAGTTAGCTATACTGGGTTGAGGTTGATTCCAAAATAATATATATACTTTGAGTTGTGATCGAGTCTAAAACTTGTAGACACTGGGTCGTGGATTGATTCGAGATAATATATACATTGATTTATTTCTGTACATCTAACTGTGGACAACTAGTTGTAGGTTACTAACGAGGAATGCTGACTTAATAAACTCAAATAATTAAAATGTAATAAAAAATGTTCTAAATATATTTTGAACATACTTTGATATATATGTACATATTTGTTATAGGTTCGTGAATCGACCAGTGGCCAAGTCTTATTTCCGACGAAGGAAAAATCTGTGAAAGTGAGTTATAGTCCCACTTTTAAAATCTAATATTTTTGGGATGAAAATAGATGCAGTTTTATAAATGTTTTACGAAATAGACACAAGTAATTGAAACTACATTATATGGGTGAATGATCGAAGCCGAATATGCCCCTTTTGCTTGGTAGCCTAAGAATTAGTAAACCGATCTACTAATTGACGCGAATTCTAAAGATAGATCTATTGGGCCTAACGAACCCCATCCAAAGTACCGAATGCTTTAGTACTCCGAATTCATTTTTATCATATCCGATGAATGTCCCGAAATGATAGGGGATATTCTTATATGCATCTTGTTAATGTCGATTACTAGGTGTTCACCATATGAATGATTTTTATCTCTATGTATGGGATGTATATATTGAAATATGAAATCTTGTGGTCTATTATTACGATTTGAAATATATATATATATATATATATATATATATATATATATATATATATATATATATATATATATATATATATATATATATATATATATATATATATATAGGTTAAACCTATAACTCACCAACATTTTTGTTGACGTTTAAAGCATGTTTATTCTCAGGTAATTATTAAGAGCTTCCGCTGTTGCATGCTAAAATATGAACAAGATTCGGTGTTAGCATGATTGTATAATATTGTTTAAAACTGCATTCGAGATTTATTTTGTTGTAACATATTAATATTGTAAACCAATATGTATTGGTCGTGTGTATGTGTGATATTTTTAGATTATCAATTCTTGATAATCTATGTGGTGTCCTTTTAATCTTGTCAATAAAAATAAAAGTTATGGTTTGTTTTAAAAACGAATGCAGTCTTTGAAAAAAGGTCTCATATAGAGGTCAAAACCTCGCAAAGAGATCAATTAATATGAAACGTTTATAATCGATATGAACGAAACATTTCAGTTGGTATCCAAGCGTTGGTCTTAGAGAACCAGAAATTTGAATTAGTGTGTCTTATCGAGTTTGTTAGGATACATTAGTGAGTCTGGACTTCGACCGTGTTTTTCTTTAAAACGATTGCTTAACACTTTTGTTGGAAACTATATATTATTAACATGAAAATATTATGTGCTATGTTATTCTCTTAACATGTTTGATATTGTGTGACAGATGTCTACCTCTAGTACAAATCCCATCGACTCGCCTAATAATAATGAAGAGTCGAATATATTTTGGGAAGATTCACAAATTCCCGAAGAGGAACCGGAAGAAGATGAACCGGAAGAGGAGGAACCGGAAGAGGAGGAACCGGTAGAAGAAGAGGTTCCGGAGGAAGAAATATTAATACCTACAGTAAATCGATTAAATAAAAGAAAATCCTCAACCAACGGACCAAGGTTAATAATGGTCAGTGGTGTTTCCGCCGAGGAAGCAAAATATTGGGAAGATTACCAATTTTCTGATGAATCGGATCCCGATGAGGATTCCGATGATGTTATAGAAATTACCTCGACCCAATTTAATAATGTGATGACCCGAAAATTTCTGACCAAATTTAAACTTAATCTTTAACGTTTCCGACACGATAAGCAAAGTCTGTAAAGTTGAATCTCAAAATTTTTGAACTATTCAATTACCTTTCAATTGTTCTCAATGATTCGCGAACAATTATATGTAAATAGATACATATATATCACTTGAAAACGTTACAAAGTGTTGAGTATATGATACTGTGCATTAAACTTATTGGTTTGATTATCTGATTGATATATTTAGATACAGAGTTAAAAGATTAAGCTAAACGATTGAATTAAAAGATAATTATTGAGTCCCTTAAGGATTATAATATTATTACGGGTCTCTGTTGTAAGGTCCACGTTGATTTGGGAAATCATTCATTCTTAACGGTATTCGAAATAAATGGTAAAGTGTTTGTTTAAATAACATAATTTGGACACATACAATAATAAGGAATATCAACTGTTGGAATTAGATATATGAATAACTTGCGATATGTATTTTAAAACGTGTTTATTAATATTGAAAATATATATTTAACAATACGATAAAATATAATAATAACTTGGTCATAAAAACGAATTGTTATTATATATATATTAACAAATAGCGAGACAATGATTTATAGAAGTAAATGATCAAAATACTCGATATACTTTGAGTGGTATAGTTTAGGGATAATTTAAGGCTATATTTTGACAAAGGTACGTGACACGAAATGTAAAATACAAGTTTTCTCAGTGTACGAAAGGACATATGAAAAATTAGAACCGGGACATAAGTCGAGTGATGACGTACGACTTATCGGAACAAAAATTACAAGTCAACTATGCATGTGAATTTAATATAATATATAATTAATTATATAAATTAAATATATTATATATATTATATAAAATTATGTCGACAAACAAAAAGTTAAAAGTTTGTGAGCTGGATCAGAGGGTCATGCGATCGCATGGCCTTGAAGCACAAATCTCATGCGATCGCATGGGATACTTTTTCAGAAAAGGTTCTATAAATTGCGCGATTTTTCCCTCAGCTGAATCTATCTCTCTTTCTCTAGTATTATTACTCCGTAATATTTATTTAATTTATTTTATTATTATTATTATTATTATTATTATTATTATTATTATTTATATTATTAAGATTAATATTATTATTAATCTTATTATTATTAGTATTATTAATTATGTATTATACATAAAATACTACGACGAGGTCATGAGTGGGTTATTTTCAAAATGGTTTTCAAGCGGGATAGAGCTAAGGAAATTATGGGTTATTGCCAAGGAGGTTATGGGTAATGTTCGGGGGTATATTTTTGAATCAAACCTAGTGTTTATCATCTCCGTTACGTCTACGTACTTTCCTACAATATTGAATCTCAATACTGATACGTAAGCACTCATATCTTATCTTTTATATATTAATTATGTATCCATGTCTAGTGCTCGAGTATATATATTTATATATGCTTGTATGTTAAATTTTGTCGTTAAACAGTTTATAATGAATCACTAATTAAATACATATATTACTGGTAAAAGGTATATGATATACATGTTTTTGGAAAGCTGGCGAAAAATCAATAACTTTTCATTTAGATATCGAATAGTTTCGATGAACGGATTAAAAGATATGATCAACTGAATTATGATTGACGTTAATTGAAATTGCTTTTGAATCTGCAATTAAGATTTAAACAACTTGTTTACGAGATTGATAAAGTGAACTTTTAAATATTACCAACCGAGTAAATGAATCTTTATATAAGGTACGTCTCGTTTTGTTGAACTATTGTCAAAATTGATTTTTTGAAACGACTTTGGATAACTATTATATGTCGATCTCGAGCATTAGGATTGTGATACACTATGACTTGACCTAGCTTGATAGACATTTATTGACCAACATATGTTCTCTAGGTTGAGATCTACGATTAATTGGTAATCCGAGTTTCGGTCACATTTTGGTGAACAACTTTATATGCTGCTAAGGTGAGTTTCATATGATCCCTTTTACCCTTTACATTTTTGGGCTGAGAATACATGCAAATGCTTTAATAAATGTTTTACAATAATTATAAAGTGTGAGTTTCATTGATCCCTTTTTAATTGCTTTTGCAATCTATATTTTTGGACTGAGAATACATGCACTTTATTTTAAACGCAATGGATACAAGTACATACTAAATTCTACACAGAGTTTGAACCGAAAATCCCTTAGCTTTGGTAACTGTTAACTGCCAGTTATAAGAACTGGTGGGCGCGAGTAGTAGTATATGGATCCATAGGGCTTGATATCCCCGTCCGAGCTAGAGCACTAGCCTTTTAACGGATGTATACTATTTGAGAAGCATACATGTTGGTTTGCGTGTATTATTAAGATGATTATACAAAGGGTACAAATTATATATACGTTAAAGTTTAGTTACCAGGGTGCTCAATTTCGTAGAATATTTTGATAAACGTTTCTGGATGAAACAACTGAAATCTTGTGATCCACCTTTATATACAGATTATACGAAACATTAAAACTATGAACTCACCAACCTTTGTGTTGACACTTGTTAGCATGTTTATTCTTAGGTTCCCTAGAAGTCTTCCACTGTTTGATTATATGTTACACAAGCTATGTGCATGGAGTCTTACATGGCATATTTTTTCAAGGAAACGTTGCATTCACCAAATCATCACCATGTATCTTATTTTGACTGCATTGTCAACGGAAGTAATATTGTAAACTATTATTTATGGTGATTGTCTATATATAGAAATCATCAGATGTCGAAAACCTTTGATTTAAATATTCATTTATGGTGTGCCTTTTCAAAAGAATGCAATGTTTACAAAACGTATCATATAGAGGTCAAATACCTCGCAATGAAATCGATGAATGACGTGTTCGTCCATATGGATTTGGAGCGATCATCACAGTTGGTATCAGAGCGTTGGTCCTAGTGAACCAGGTCTTACATGAGTGTGTCTAACTGATAGTTGTTAGGATGCATTAGTAAGTCTGGACTTCGACCGTGTCTGCATGTTAAAAGTTTTGCTTATCATTTCTTGTCGAAAATTACCTACTTATCATTCCTAGTCTAGACACGTTTTACTGCATTGATTGCATGAATAGTGTATAGACAAAATTCATATCTTAGCGTATCTGTTACTGTAAACTTTTCCTGACATCTTCCGAAAATTTCTCCATGATTTATGGAATTTGGTATTATATATACATATGTAAATTATGTATTGAAGAATATCAAACTAAATTGTATAATCTAATTCATATCAAAAATCATCTCCCTAATTATACAAGATGGATCCCGTATCTAGTTCAAATTCCTTAAACTCTGACAGCTATTCCGATATGGATATTCACCTGAATTCCGAAGACAGTGTAACTGAAATGGATCAACCAATTAGCCATCACCTATTCTATATGAATTGGAGATGGGTTCGTAGCCTACTTAATCATTGGAGACAAGAAGAAGGTGATCCCTTCCATCCACCACATTCCCCTCTTGGCGAAGAACCTGAAGCACTTACCGGCGAACCTGTTCGAGACACCATTTTCTCTCTTATTTCCAGAGTATCTCGTCACGATAATATACTATATCAAATTCTGAATCTTATTCATCCGCTCGTCCGAACCAACAATCGTCCCGGTATAATAGAAGAAGTCAACGAGCTTCGCGCTCGGGTAGTGGCTTTGGAGAATATGGTGCAAAGGTTACAAGCACCAGCAGCATCACCGGCATCAATAGTACCACCGACAATAACACCAACAGTACCATTACCACCACCAACAACATCCGCATCGCAAACCTCAACTTCACAATCTGTTCCACGAGCATCAACGTCATACGCACCATAGTTACCAAGAAATACCAGCAACAATAACCGATGAAGTATTAACTCATTTTTTCCCTGAAGAAATTTTATGTATATTTAATATATATGAATTTTGAAATCAAAATAAATCTTTTCGTACTAAGCTATTACGTGTGAATCTTAACTGGTAGGTACTACTCGGTTAGTTCATATTACTAATATGCAATGATGTACATCCTTCCTTAACAACTTAACCATTGTTAACTACAATCTCTGTTTCAACCCAATGAATTCCATTTCATAATAAACCATGTGTATTAATCAATTACATAATTGATTTTACATTTTTAATTTCGATATACTCGAAACTTTTCAGAAAACATCATCTGTGCCTTGTAAGGTTCACAAAAATTCCACGAGCACCAACATCCTTCACCGAGGAATATCAATAAGAATAAATAATGAAGTATCGATTACATTAGCGAAATACTCCGCAAAGATTATGTAATCTTTAATGTTTTAGAGATTAATCATTTCTAAGTCAAGTCGAAAATTAAATGAGCTTAATATGATATTAACTCATTAAATCTGTGTTACATCTGAAGAAAATATACATACATATATTTTCATAAAGACGGTAATAAAAATTATTTTGTACAAAGTATTAATTGTGAAATCTTTAACGGGTAGGTAATACCCGGGAAATATATAAGTTCGCAATTAATATGTTACACTGTACATTCTTCAACTTTGATTCAAAAATTATTAACTATGCTCACAGCGATATACAATCATTTCCATACAAATTCAATTACATATTCTGATATTGACAGAGCAGAATCCAAGTCAAGATTTAACAAGTGACATCATTCTTAGATCTCTACATCTTTCAAAGCTATACTTTGACTTCAAAACGGTGAAAGATCCTTTAGCATTGTTATTACCGAAAATAATCTTGCAATTTCTTTTCAAAGTATCCAGTTTTATCACACTTCCAACCAGTCAACTTCAACTTTTCAGATTAAGCCTTATTGTAACCTTGATATATACGTTTTGTTACTGGGGAACCTTTCATGTTTGTGACGATCGCTCCAAATCCATATGGACAATACGTCATTCATTGATTTCATTGCGAGGTATTTGACCTCTATATGATACGTTTTGTAAACATTGCATTCTTTTGAAAAGGCACACCATAAATGAATATTTAAATCAAAGGTTTTCGACATCTGATGATTTATACATATAGACAATCACCGTAAATAATAGTTTACAATAGTACTTCCGTTGACAATGCAGTCAAAATAAGATACATGGTGATAATTTGGTGAATGCAACGTTTCCTTGAAAAGTATGTCATGTAAGACTCCATGCACATAGCTTGTCTAACATATAAGCAACAGCGGAAGACTTCTAGGAAACCTGAGAATAAACATGATAACAAGTGTCAACACAAAGGTTGGTGAGTTCATAGTTTTAATGTTTCGCATAATCTGTGTATAAAGGTGGATCACAAGATTTCAGTTGTTTCATCCAGAAACGTTTATCAATAGATTCTACATAACAGAGCATCCTGGTAACCAAGCCTTAACGTCTATAATAAGTACCCCTCGTTTAACATGCAACCAACATGTAAATACACGCAATCCAACGTGTACTAACTTCAAATAGCATACGTCTGTTTTATAGTTCAGGCTAGAGTTTCTTTCTATACCTGGAACAAACGGGGATGTCAAACCCTATGGATCCATATATCTCTATTCGCGCCCATCGGTTCTTATAACTGACAGTTACTAGTTACCAAAAGCTAAGGGATTTTCGGTTCAAACTCGGTGTAGAATTTAGTATGTACTTGTATCCATTGCGTTTAAAATAAATTGCATGTATTCTCAGCCCAAAAATATATATTGCAAAAGCAATTAAAAAGGGATCAATGAAACTCACGCATATAAATCTAGTATTTTCAGTATTTATAAACAGTCGCATGTATTCTCAGCCCAAAAATATATTGAGTAAAAGGGATCATATGAAACTCACCTTAGCAGCACATAAAGTTGTTCACCAAAACGTGATCGAAACTCGGAATATCAAATAACCGTAGATCTCAACCTAGAGAACATATGTTGGTCAATAAATGTCTATCAAGCTAGGTCAGGTCATAGTGTATAACAATCTTAATGCTCGAGATCGACATACAAAAGTTATCCAAAGTCGTTTCAAAAAGTCAATTTTGACAATAGTTCAACAAAACGAGACATACCTTATATAAGGATTCATTTACTCGGTTGGTAATATTCAAAAATCCAATTTATCAATCTCGTAAACAAGTTGTTTAAATCTTAATTGTAGATTCAAAAGCAATTTCAATTAACGTTAATCATAATTCAGTTGATCATATCTTTTAATCCGTTCATCGAAATTATTCGATATCTAAATGAAAAATTATTGATTTTTCGCCAGCTTTCCAAAAACATGTATATCATATACCTTTTACCAGTAATATATGTATTTACTTCGTGATTCATCATAACTGTTTAACGACAAAATTTAGCATACAAGCATGCATAAATATATATACTCGAGCACTAGACATGGATACACAATTAATGTATAAAAGATAAAATATGAGTGCTTACGTATCAATATTGAGATTCAATATTGTAGGAAAGTACGTAGACGCAACAGAGATGATAAACACTAGATTTGATTCACAAATATACCCTCGAACATTACCCATAACCTCCTTGACAATAACCCATAATTTCCTTAGCTCTATCCCGCTCAAAAACCCATTTTAAAGGTGACACGCTCATAACCTCGTCGTAGTATTTTAGGTATATATACTACTAATAATAATATTATAATAAGATTTATAATAATAATATTAATCTTAATAATAATAATAATAATAATAATAATAATAATAATAATATAAAAAAATAATACAGAGGAATGAATCGAGCTTTTATAGTATGTGGCCTGCTACAGTACCTCATGCGATCGCATGAGTTTTCAGTGTTTTTTGCCATGCGATCGCATGGCCGCCTTATCCTGTTTTTGTTTGCTAGTTCGTCGACATCAAATAGTGTTTTACTGTAGCAAATAGTGCTACTGTAGCAAATAGTATTTTACTGTAGCAAATAGTGTTTTACTGTAGCAAATAGTGTTTTACTGTAGCAAATCATTGTAGCATGAAAATATTATGTGATATATTAATCTCTTAACATGTTTGATATTGTGTGACAGATGTCTACCTCTAGTACAAATCCCATCGACTCGCCTAATAATAATGAAGAGTCGAATATATTTTGGGAAGATTCACAAATTCCCGAAGAGGAACCGGAAGAAGATGAACCGGAAGAGGAGGAACCGGAAGAGGAGGAACCGGTAGAAGAAGAGGTTCCGGAGGAAGAAATATTAATACCTACAGTAAATCGATTAAATAAAAGAAAATCCTCAACCAACGGACCAATGTTAATAATGGTCAGTGGTGTTTCCGCCGAGGAAGCAAAATATTGGGAAGATTACCAATTTTCTGATGAATCGGATCCCGATGAGGATTCCGATGATGTTATAGAAATTACCTCGACCCAATTTAATAATGTGATGACCCGAAAATTTCTGACCAAATTTAAACTTAATCTTTAACGTTTCCGACACGATAAGCAAAGTCTGTAAAGTTGAATCTCAAAATTTTTGAACTATTCAATTACCTTTCGATTGTTCTCAACGATTCGCGAACAATTATATGTAAATAGATACATATATATACCATAACTTGAAAACGTTACAAAGTGTTGAGTATATGATACTGTGCATTAAACTTATTGGTTTGATTATCTGATTGATATATTTAGATACAGAGTTAAAAGATTAAGCCAAACGATTGAATTAAAAGATAATTATCGAGTCCCTTAAGGATTATAATATTATTACGGGTCTCTGTTGTAAGGTCCACGTTGATTTGGGAAATCATTCATTCTTAACGGTATTCGAAATAAATGGTAAAGTGTTTGTTTAAATAACGTAATTTGGACACATACAATAATAAATAATATCAACTATTGGAATTAGATATATGAATAACTTGCGATATGTATTTTAAAACGTGTTTATTAATATTGAAAATATATATTTAACAATACGATAAAATATAATATTAACTTGGTCATAAAAATGAATTGTTATTATATATATATATTAACAAATAGCGAGACAATGATTTATAGAAGTAAATAATCAAAATACTCGATATACTTTGAGTGGTATAGTTTAGGGATAATTTAAGGCTATATTTTGACAAAGGTACGTGACACGAAATGTAAAATACAAGTTTTCTCAGTGTACGAAAGGACATTTGAAAAACCAGAATCGGGACATAAGTCGAGTGATGACGTACGACTTATCAGAAAAAAAATTACAAGTCAACTATGCATGTGAATTTAATATAATATATAATTAATTATATAAATTAAATATATTATATATATTATATAAAATTATGTCGACAAACAAAAAGTTAAAAGTTTGTGAGTTGGATTAGAGGGTCATGCGATCGCATGGCCTTGAAGCACAAATCTCATGCGATCGCATGGGGTACTTTTTCAGAAAAGGTTCTATAAATTGCCCGATTTTTCCCTCAGCTGAATCTATCTCTCTTTCTCTAGTATTATTACTTCGTAATATTTATTTAATTTATTTTATTATTATTATTATTATTATTATTATTATTTATATTATTAAGATTAATATTATTATTAATCTTATTATTATTAGTATTATTAATTATGTATTATACATAAAATACTACGACGAGGTCATGAGTGGGTTATTTTCAAAATGGTTTTCAAGCGGGATAGAGCTAAGGAAATTATGGGTTATTGCCAAGGAGGTTATGGGTAATGTTCGGGGGTATATTTTTGAATCAAACCTAGTGTTTATCATCTCCGTTACGTCTACGTACTTTTCTACAATATTGAATCTCAATACTGATACGTAAGCACTCATATCTTATCTTTTATATATTAATTATGTATCCATGTCTAGTGCTCGAGTATATATATTTATATATGCTTGTATGCTAAATTTTGTCGTTAAACAGTTTATAATGAATCACTAATTAAATACATATATTACTGGTAAAAGGTATATGATATACATGTTTTTGGGAAGCTGGCGAAAAATCAATAACTTTTCATTTAGATATCGAATAGTTTCGATGAACGGATAAAAAGATATGATCAACTGAATTATGATTGACGTTAATTGAAATTGCTTTTGAATCTGCAATTAAGATTTAAACAACTTGTTTACGAGATTGATAAAGTGAACTTTTAAATATTACCAACCGAGTAAATGAATCTTTATATAAGGTACGTCTCGTTTTGTTGAACTATTGTCAAAATTGATTTTTTGAAACGACTTTGGATAACTATTATATGTCGATCTCGAGCATTAGGATTGTGATACACTATGACTTGACCTAGCTTGATAGACATTTATTGACCAACATATGTTCTCTAGGTTAAGATCTACGATTAATTGGTAATCCGAGTTTCGGTCACATTTTGGTGAACAACTTTATATGCTGCTAAGGTGAGTTTCATATGATCCCTTTTACCCTTTACATTTTTGGGCTGAGAATACATGCAAATGCTTTAATAACTGTTTTACAATAATTATAAAGTGTGAGTTTCATTGATCCCTTTTTAATTGCTTTTGCAATCTATATTTTTGGGCTGAGAATACATGCACTTTATTTTAAACGCAATGGATACAAGTACATACTAAATTCTACACTGAGTTTGAACCGAAAATCCCTTAGCTTTGGTAACTGTTAACTGCCAGTAATAAGAACTGGTGGGCGCGAGTAGTAGTATATGGATCCATAGGGCTTGATATCCCCGTCCGAGCTAGAGCACTAGCCTTTTAACGGATGTATGCTATTTGAGAAGCGTACACGTTGGTTTGCGTGTATTATTAAGATAATTATACAAAGGGTACAAATTATATATACGTTAAAGTTTAGTTACCAAGGTGCTCAATTTCGTATAATATTTTGATAAACGTTTCTGGATGAAACAACTGAAATCTTGTGATCCACCTTTATATACAGATTATACGAAACATTAAAACTATGAACTCACCAACCTTTGTGTTGACACTTGTTAGCATGTTTATTTTTAGGTTCCCTAGAAGTCTTCCGCTGTTTGATTATATGTTACACAAGCTATGTGCATGGAGTCTTACATGGCATATTTTTTCAAGGAAACGTTGCATTCACCAAATCATCACCATGTATTTTATTTTGACTGCATTGTCAATGGAAGTACTATTGTAAACTATTATTTATGGTGATTGTCTATATATAGAAATCATCAGATGTCGAAAACCTTTGATTTAAATATTCATTTATGGTGTGCCTTTTCAAAAGAATGCAATGTTTACAAAACGTATCATATAGAGGTCAAATACCTCGCAATGAAATCGATGAATGACGTGTTCGTCCATATGGATTTGGAGCGATCGTCACAAATAAAGTAAAAGAAAATAATAAGGGAAAATGTATAAAAATAGAGAAACCTGATTCCAATCCCGATGAACTTTATATGTATCAGCAACATCCGTATTTCCTAAATTGTAACAATAACCCGGGAACCTCTAAACCACCAGGTTTTTCTAAACCATTGTGGAAAATGACGGCTCGTATTAGAGGAACACCATATATCCCTAGATAATTAGGAAAACGAACTAAGTCCGAAGAAGAAGAATCCAGTGATTCATATTAGAGAGTTATAATCATATTGTGTAATATATGTAATATAGTGTGCTTGTGCTTTTATGATAAATGTAAAAATTGCTTGTATTGTTTGTTAAGTATTTTTTATGAATCTAACCCTCGTCTATTTTTACAGTATAAAAACACAAAATAGATGTTAAGGATAGACAACCAAAAATTTTAGAAGACCTACCTGGGGACATGATTGATGAAATCTTGTCTAGAGTCGGTCAGAATTCATTGACACAATTGTTTACGGCAAAATTAGTTTGTAGAACATTTGAAGAACGTTCCAGGCATGCCTTAGTTTATAAAAGGTTTTCTTTTGAAAGATGGGGTATATCACATTGGGGAGACCTTAAGTTACGCCGTGTTTTCTTTAAGGCATTAAATGCAGGAAACCCAAAAGCAATTTTACGCTACGAGTTGAGAACCTATTTTGACTCTACCTATCCCAACATAGGACTTCGTGCTTTAGAAAGAGTTTCTAACATGCAACATAAAGAAGCATGTTATGCTTACGGGTTAGTGATGTTCGCTTCTCACCAAAGTGAGAAAAAGAACATCGGATTACAACTATTAAATGAAACATTCCCACAAGTGACGGACTCAGTAGTTGGGGTGAGAAACAAGGTTTTTAGATTGTTACGAGGCTGTTGGGCATTACGTAACCCTCATCCTTTTGACGACATTATGTTGTCTAGCCAACGGTCATAACGGTTACTTCCCACAAGACCAAGGATGGGAAGTCGTCTTAGTAAAACCAGAATGCATGACTTGTTTCCGGACTTATGAATTACGTGTTTTTATTGCCTTTGCTGAACGACTTGCGTATTAACTAGATTTATCTTCAAAACTGTCTTGTATCAAAATTATTGTGTGCTATGTTCCATGCTATATGTAAAATAATGGTATTGTAAGTTTGTAAGATATTGTATAGAAGTTGAA
Organism: Rutidosis leptorrhynchoides; assembly: GCF_046630445.1. Classification (NCBI taxonomy): domain Eukaryota; kingdom Viridiplantae; phylum Streptophyta; class Magnoliopsida; order Asterales; family Asteraceae; genus Rutidosis; species Rutidosis leptorrhynchoides. The sequence continues at coordinate 350,483,511 of NC_092342.1, read as the reverse complement.
AATGAAATATTATGATCAGTTTTCATATAGAATTGTAGTAGTTGAATTGTATATTAGCTACTAAGTATGAACTTAACGGGTAGGTATTACCCGAATTATAAATTATAAAACGCTAATACGAAGAAAAAGCTTTTATAAACGAGTTCATATTATGCTACGAAATACTATTGACTACTCTTAATATTCTGTATGAATAACTTGATTCATTGACTATTTGAAGGAAATGGCACCGACTACTCGACGCACCATGAATATGAGCGAAGAGGAATTTCGTACCTTTCTTGCTGCAAACATAGCCGCGGTACAGGCTGCGCTACATACCAACAATAACTCTGAATATAGCAATGCAGCTAACGGCACAAGAAATCGTGTAGTTTGCTCCTACAAAGAATTCACTGCTTGCCAACCTTTGGAATTTGATGGAACCGAAGGACCGATCGGATTGAAACGGTGGACCGAGAAGGTCGAATCGGTGTTTTTCATAAGTAAGTATACTGAAGAGGACAAAGTTAAGTACGCTACGCATACCTTCACAGGTACTGCGTTAACGTGGTGAAACACCTGTTTGAATAGGTAGGACAAAATGCTGCTTACGCACTACCGTGGTCAGCATTCAAGCAATTGATGAACGAGCAGTACCATCCTAGAAACGAAGTCAATAAGCTCAAGGTAGAGCTTAGAGAGTTACGAACACAAGGGTTCGACATTACCACATATGAACGACGATTCACAGAGTTGTGCCTATTGTGTCCGGGAGCGTTCGAAGATGAAGAAGAGAAGATCGACGCGTTTGTAAAAGGGTTACCAGTAAGGATTCAAGAAGATGTGAGTTCACACGAGCCCGCTTCCATACAAAAGGCAAGTTGAATGGCTCATAAACTCATAAATCAGATTGAGGGAAGAATTAAAGAGCAGGCGGCCAAAGAAGCCAACACGAAACAACTCAAGAGGAAGTGGGAGGAAAATGGTGACAAGAGTCACCAGTACAACAACAACAATAATTACAACCACAATCGCAACAACTATTCAAACAACCGCAACAACAATCGCAACAATAAACGCAATCCTAACAATAACTACAACAAACATCCCAACAACAACAACAACTACAACAACCGTTTCAACAACATTAACAATCCCAACAACAACCTCAATAACAGCAACGACAACAAAAACCTAAAACAGACATGCCAAAGGTGTGAAGAAAATCACCCGGGGTTTTGCACGATATTTTGCAACTGGTGTAAAAGAAATGGTCATAGCGCGATAAAGTGTGAGGTCTATGGACCAAGGTTTAACAGAACTAAAGGAACAAATAGTGTCAAAACAAGTAATGCCAGAACGAGTAGTGTCGGAGCAAGTAATACCAACGCTGTTTGTTATAAATGTGGAAAACCGGGCCACATTATTAGAAATTTTCCGAATCAGGGGAATACTAATGGGCAGGGTCTCGGAAGAGTTTTCAATATTAATGCGGCAGAAGCACAGGAAGACCCGGAGCTTGTTACGGGTACGTTTCTTATTGACGATAAATCTGCTTATGTTTTATTTGATTCGGGTGCGGATAGAAGCTATATGAGTAGAGATTATTGTGCTAAATTAAGTTGCCCATTGACGCCTTTGGATAATAAATTTTTACTTGAATTAGCAAACAGTAAATTAATTTCAGCAGATAATATATGTCGGGATAGAGAAATTAAACTGGGTGATGAAATGTTTAAGATTGATTTAATACCAGTCGAGTTAGGGAGTTTTGATGTAATAATTGGCATGGATTGGTTGAAAAAGGTGAGAGCAGAGGTCGTTTGTTACAAAAATGCGATTCGCATTATGCGAGAAAAAGGAAAACCTTTAATGGTGTACGGAGAAAAGAACAACGCGAAGTTAAATCTTATTAGTAATTTGAAGGCACGGAAACTAATAAGAAAAGGTTGTTACGTCATTCTAGCACACATCGAAGAAGTTAAACCTGAAGAAAAGAACATCAGTGATGTTCCCGTCGCAAAAGAATTTCCCAATGTATTTCTGAAAGAATTACCGGGATTACCCCCACATCGATCCGTTGAATTTCAAATAGACCTTGTACCAGGAGCTGCACCAATAGATTGTGCTCCATACAGACTCGCTCCCAGCGAAATGAAAGAATTACAAAGTCAGTTACAGGAACTTTTAGAGCGTGGTTTCATTCGACCAAGTACATCACCATGGGGAACTCCTGTTCTGTTTGTCAAGAAGAAAGATGGTACATTCAGGTTGTGTATCGACTACTGAGAGTTGAACAAACTTACCATCAAGAACCGTTACCCATTACCGAGAATCGACGACTTATTTGATCAACTACAAGGCTCATCGGTTTATTCGAAGATCGATTTACGTTCTGGATATCATCAAATGCGGGTGAAGGAGGATGATATTCCGAAGACTGCTTTTAGAACGCGTTACGGTCATTACGAGTTTATGGTTATGCCGTTTGGATTGACTAACGCACCAGCTGTGTTCATGGACCTCATGAACCGAGTGTGTGGGCCATATCTTGACAAGTTTGTCATTGTTTTCATCGATGACATACTTATTTACTCGAAGAATGATCAAGAGCACGAAGAACATTTGAGAAAAGTGCTAGAGTTGCTGAGAAAAGAAAAACTGTACGCTAAGTTTTCAAAGTGTGCATTTTGGCTGGAAGAAGTTCAATTCCTCGGTCACATAGTGAACAAAGAATGTATTCAGGTGGATCCAGCAAAGATTGAAACCGTTGAAAAGTGGAAAACCCTGAAAACTCTGAAACACATACGCCAATTTTTAGGGCTAGCTGGTTATTACAGAAGATTCATCCAAGATTTTTCTAAAATAGCAAAACCCTTGACTGCATTAACGCATAAAGGGAAGAAATTTAAATGGAAGGATGAACAAGAGAAAGCGTTTCAGTTATTGAAGAAAAAGCTAACTACGGCACCTATATTGTCATTGCCTAAAGGGAATGATGATTTTGTGATTTATTGTGACGCATCAAAACAAGGTATCGATTGTGTATTAATGCAACAAATGAAGGTAATTGCTTATGCGTCTAGTGTAACGACCCGCACTTTTTCGATCATTCTATGCTTATAAGATTAATATTTACATAAATTAAACCTTGCCAACATGATAAGCAATCCAAATTGTCGAGACTGATATTTCCGAAAAGAGTTTTACACAACGTTTGACCGTCTAGTTTGACCGATGATATCACGAACCATACAATATATGATAATTATACGTTTGTGTATATATATGTATATATACATATTTAACATGATTAAGGAATGTTTTAATACCTCATTTTATATTAATAACAACAAGTTATATGTGTATTTTGAAACTACTAACTTAAGTTTTCAAAACGATAACTATACGTAACGTTATTTGACATAAATACTTAAGACATATAATGTTTATACATATATTGTATAAGTAATGTATTTAATCACTTTTAAGAACTTAAATACATAAAATCATATAAGTGTATTCATAAAAGATAGCTATATTTGAATCCTCATTCCATTTTTCACAAAATTTCTATACGTATACCTAGAGTATTTGTACTCGTATCATACCAAGCTTCTATACGTATTTACTATTGGTATATACACATCAAATCACCACCTAACCAGCCCTTATTCATGCCTTATGTATAAGGTAATTACTTTTGAATCATTGCAAGACTAATTACAAAAATACAAACTAAAATTTTGTCATGTTATCCTTAAAGATCACATTTTTAGGAGTATATATGTATCATCATTTTTGATTCATTTTTACTTCAATCTCTTAACTAAAAACACACACTCTTTCTTACTCTCTAAACTCCATAACAATCCAGCAAAGTTCCATAAAGATCTAGCTTCAAAAACCATACTAAAACACCATAAGAAAACCATACAAAAACACTTCAAGAAAACCCTCCAAGAACACCAACTTACTTCCAATCTTTCATCCACTTCTATCACCCTTTTGATTCTAGCTTCTTACTCCTCTTTTACAGCAAACTTATCCAAGGAACTTGAGGTAGAATCTATGTTCATAACCTTATTCGATTCATATATATATAGCTATCTTATTTTGTGGTACAAAAGTTTAACAACAAGAACATAGTTTGAATGTTTTCAAACTTGTTTGCAAACTAAATAGATCCTTCTAACTTAACTTTTAAAATACTTCAAGACATGTAATATAACTTATTTATATGTTAATTTAACAAGGTAAAACTTGGTTTTTCAAAGTATAAGTATTTTTGGAAAAATGGTCATTAAATGATTTTGTTGTAACAAAAATGTTTAACTTCATATGTTTCACTAAACTTTCACCTATGCCGTATGATTTTGAATACAAACCAAGGTATTTACAGTTCATAGTCTTAAAGAAGAACTCGATCCAAGAAGATGGCAATTTGAATCAACGAAAACGGACTTGTAACGAAGAAACTATGACCGAAACAAAATTGGCTATCCTAGACATTTTCAACTTCGGGATTCATTGGAAAAATTTACATAAAATCACATACTTCCAAGATAACATGATATTTTATATATATGTACTCATAATTCAATTTCATATGGTTCAGGATCACCCGTAAGCAACACGAGAAGATTAATCATAAGATCCCATGATTGTACGCAACACGTCATTTGACAACACCGGTACCATGGGTCAAGATTAATCTCGACCAATACATATACGATGGGGTTTTATTTATTTCGTTGGGGGTTTTATTTATTTCATTGCGGGTATATTAAACATCTAAAAATGAACCATTAAAATTGAATTACTAACAACGAACTGCTAACTACGGACTAAGGAATTATTCAAAGTATTAAAAGTATAACAAGTATATATATGTGACGTTTGTTTAAAAAAAGAAAAGGTATTGATATATTATATATGGATAGGTTCGTGATATCAACCGGAGACCAAGTCAAATTATATATATATCTTCAAGACGAAAGTGAGTATATAGTCCCACTTTTAAACTCTAAATATTTCGGGATGAGAATACATGTATTTTATGTTTTACGATATGGACACAAGTAACTGAAAAATATATTCTACGTTGAGTTGTACCACTGGCATACTTCCCTGTAGCTTGGTAACTAATATTTACAGCGGTATTGTAAACGCGAATCCTGTTGATAGATCTATCGGGCCTGACAACCCCAACCGGACTGGACGACCAGTATTCAACGGTTGCACAGTACTTCGTTTTGTGACTACACTTGGTACGGTGTAGTAAGATTTCATATTAAAGGGAATATGCGACGTGAAAATGTTAAGTATGGTTATCAAGTGCTCAACCACTTAGAATACTTTTATTAAACTGTTTATATACGAAATCTTGTGGTCTATATATATATTGCTGCCGGCATTAAACCTATATCTCACCAACTTTATGTTGACCTTTTTAAAACATGTCTATTCTCAGGTGATTTCTAAAGCTTCCGCTGCATCATGTTGGATCTAACCAGGATCTTGCGTACGCATGTTTGTGTCAAAAATAAAACTGCATATCCGAGATGTTGTATTGTAAAATATGCTAGAAACCGTGTTGTTGTCATCATTTGTAAAGTTTGTAAGTCGAAGATTATCGCTAAACGTTAATCTTCTTTTTATTGTCTTAAGCTTGTAACAAAAATAATGGTTATGGTTTGTAATGTATAATATATGCAGTTTTCTTTCAAAAATGTCTCATATAGAGGTCAATACCTCGCAATGAAATCATACGTTATCTAACGCGTTCTTATGGTTAAGGACGGGTTATGACATGTGGTATCAGAGCGGTGGTCTTAGCGAACCAGGTTTGCATTAGTGTGTCTAACCGATAAGTCGTTAGGATACATTAGTAAGTCTGGACTTTGACCGGGTCTGATTTTAAAAAAAAAAAAAAAAAAAACCATTGCTTATCACTGTTGGTTAAAATTTATGTGTAAATATTATGTAAGTACTAATGGGTTAGTTGTTGTGTGATAGATGTCGGGCTCGAAACTTATTATCACATTCAGCGACTCCGAATCAGAACCTTCAGATTGTGTTTCAGTCATTAACATATCCGATGACGAAAGTGGTATTTTTGGGGAAGACTCACAATTTCCGGATGAACCAACTATAGAAATATCGGAAAGTGAACCCGAGGAGGAAAGTGAACCCGAGGAGGAAAGTGAACCCGAGGAGGAAAGTGAACCCGAGGAGGAAAGTGAACCCGAGGAAGAAATACAGGAAATTACAAAAGACGAGTTCGAACTAGGAAAGAAACGAAAGGCTAATGAATTAGAAAATCCAAATCCCGAGTTTAATGAGAATGAAGTGGCACCAATTCCACTCAACACTACCACCCCTATCCCCGCTATTCCTATTAGTGCTATCCCCGCATCTAGTTCTTCGGCACCTCAGCCAAAACGTAGGGAGACAGCTAGGATTCGCGTTGGGGGATTCCCTGGACATAAATGTTTTGGGAAATAGACCAAATGATGCGCTACCGTATTAAACCATGGAATCACATAATGTTTTGTATAATATTATTAGTGTGGTTTGTTTAAAGTTTGATGTAAGCATATGTAAAATAGCGAAGTATGAAATGCAATAATTTTCCATGGTTAAGTATAATTTAGATTGTAGTAATTGATTCTGTACTAAGCTATTAAGTATGAACATTAACGGGTAGGTACTACCCAAGATATAATTATAAAACGCTAATAAGAAGAAAAGGCTTTTATAATAATACCTGGTTCATATTATTAACAAGCTATAAATGTACTATAAATACACACTACATCTATAATATTCCATGTGAATAATTATTTTCTTTCATTAGGAAATGGCGCGATTGAATCGAATGACGGAACAAGAACTCGAGGAACTCATCAACCAGCGAGTGAACGACAGAATGTTATGGGTTGAGGCTGCAAGAGCTGCTGCAGTTAACCCAAATCCTCGTGTAGGATGCTCCTACAAGACGTTTCAAGCTTGCAAGCCCTCATCATTCAGTGGAACGGAAGGACCGATCGGTTTAACCCGATGGATAGAAAAGATGGAGACGGTGTTCAAAATCAGTGGTTGTGATGAAAAAGACATGACCAAGTTTGCATCGTGTACTTTACAAGATAGTGCACTCACATGGTGGAAGAATTATGTGAAGGCGGTAGGAGGAGATGTAGCTTATGATACTCCATGGGAAGAATTCAAAGCGATGATAATCACCGAGTATTGTCCAAGGAATGAGGTTATTAAGTTAGAAGATGAGTTACGAAGTTTGAAGGTGGTTGGTACTGAAATCACCAACTACAATCAGCGATTCATGGAATTGGTTTTACTATGTCCTGAATTGGTTCCAACCGAAGCACGGAAGATTGAAATGTACAAAGGTGGTTTGCCCAAGAAGGTCAAGGCAAACGTTACGGCGTCGAAACCTAAGACAATTCATGAAGCTATAACCATGGCGAACGAGTTAATGGATCAGGTCATTCTGGATAAGAAAGCATTCACTACTGAGGTGAAGGTATCAAGTAACAAAAGGAAGTGGAACGGAAATTATGATCGAGGTTACCAACAGCAATCTTTTAAGAAACCAGAAACCCCGAAAGGTGCGGGTAGCGGTTCAGGCTTTGGTTACAAAGGACAAAGTCCTTTATGCAACCGTTGTCACAAACATCACTTTGGTTACTGTAGTGTGTTGTGCACCAAATGCAATCGACAGGGACATCTTGCTGAAGATTGTAAGGCTCTCGTTACAAATGCAAATGGTAACAAGACTCCTGCCACCAACGCAAATAGAACTGCTTTGGCTAACATTACTTGTTTTGGGTGTGGAAAACAAGGTCATTATAAGAGCCAGTGCCCGAATCAGAATGGCGGACCTGCACGTGGAAGAGCGTTTGTTATTAATGCTAGAGAGGCACGAGAAGACCCGGAGCTTGTTACGGGTACGTTTACCATTAATAACTTATCAGCATCTATTTTATTTGATACTGGCGCCGATAGAAGTTACGTGTGTATAAACTTTTACACTAAATTGAATTGTTCATCATTACCTCTAGATGCTAAGTACTTGATTGAATTAGCTAATGGTAAACTAATTAAAGCCGATAAAATTTGTCGTGATTGTGAAATAAATCTAGCCGGAGAAACGTTTAAAATCGACTTAATACCCGTAGAATTGGGAGGTTTTGATGTAATAGTCGGCATGGACTGGATGTCCAAAATAGGAGCGGAAGTTGTTTGTGCCAAGAAGGCAATTCGTATTCCTGGTAAGGATAAAATACCGGTGATGATTTATGGAGAGAAGGGTAATTCAAAGCTAAAACTCATTAGCTGTTTGGAAGCCAAGAAGTGTTTAGAAAAGGGATGTTACGCTATTTTAGCACATGTTAATAAAGTCGAAAAGAAAGAAAAGTGCATCAACGACGTGCCTGTGGCAAGAGATTTTCCTGAAGTTTTTCCGGAAGAATTGCCGGGATTACCTCCATTTAGATCGGTAGAATTTCAAATAGATTTAGTACCAGGAGCTGCACCAGTGGCTCGTGCTCCATATAGACTTGCACCGTCCGAGTTAAAAGAACTTCAAAGTCAGTTAAAAGAATTACTGGACCGTGGATTCATACGACCGAGTACTTCACCGTGGGGAGCTCCAATTTTGTTTGTTAAGAAGAAAGATGGATCTTTTAGGATGTGTATAGACTATCGTGAATTAAATAAGTTAACTATCAAGAATCGGTATCCACTACCGAGAATTGATGACTTATTTGATCAATTGCAAGGATCATGTGTTTATTCAAAAATCGACTTAAGATCGGGCTATCATCAACTACGTGTCAAAGAAGAGGACATTCCGAAAACTGCTTTTCGGACACGTTATGGTCATTACGAATTTTTGGTTATGCCGTTTGGATTGACGAATGCGCCAGCTGTATTCATGGACCTCATGAATCGAGTTTGTAGTCCGTATTTAGATAAGTTTGTTATCGTTTTCATTGATGATATTCTTATCTATTCCAAGAGTGAGCAAGAGCATGAAGAGCATTTAAGGTTGATACTGGAGTTGTTGAGAAAAGAACAACTTTATGCTAAATTTTCTAAGTGTGCTTTCTGGTTGAAAGAAGTGCAATTTCTTGGTCACGTTGTTAATAGCGAAGGAATTCAGGTTGATCCAGCAAAAACTGAAGCTATTGAAAAATGGGAGACTCCTAAGACACCAACACAGATACGCCAATTTTTGGGTTTAGCCGGTTATTATAGAAGGTTTATTCAAGATTTTTCCCGAATAGCTAAGCCGTTGACAGCGTTAACGCAAAAAGGGAAGAAATATGAATGGACTTCTGAGCAGGAGAGTGCATTTCAATTACTGAAAAAGAAGTTGACTACGGCGCCTATTTTATCGTTACCAGAAGGGAACGATGATTTTGAAATATATTGTGACGCTTCGCGACAAGGTTTTGGTTGCGTTCTTATGCAACGGAAGAAAGTTATTGCATACGCATCCCGACAATTAAAGATTCACGAGCGAAATTATACGACGCATGATCTAGAATTGGGAGCAGTCGTGTTTGCATTGAAGATGTGGAGACACTACTTGTATGGGGTTAAATTCACTGTGTTTACTGATCATAAAAGCCTTCAACATATTTTTGATCAGAAACAATTGAACATGAGGCAACGTAGGTGGGTCGAGTTAATAAACGACTATGATTGTGAAATTCGTTATCATCCCGAGAAGGCGAATGTGGTGGCTGATGCTTTAAGCAGAAAAGAACGAGAACCAATTCGAGTTCGAGCAATGAACATAAAAATTCGTATGAATCTCAACTCACAAATCAAAGAAGTTCAACGAGAAGCACTCAATGAAGAAAACATAAAGAATGAAATAATGAAAAAGTACGAGAAACAACTTGTTGTACGGGAAGATGGAATTCGGTATTTTGCAAATCGTATTTGGGTACCGAAGTTGGGTGGATTAAGGAAGTTGATATTGAACGAGGCACATAAGACAAGATACTCGATACATCCTGGAGTTGGAAAGATGTATCAAGATCTTAAGACACGTTATTGGTGGCCTAATTTAAAGACCGACGTTGCAACATATGTTGGGGAGTGTTTAACTTGTTCTAAAGTCAAAGCAGAACATCAAAAGCCGTCAGGGTTACTTCAACAACCAGAAATCCCAGAATGGAAATGGGATGGTATTACCATGGATTTCATCACAAAGTTACCAAAGACTGCCTGGGGATACGACACCATTTGGGTGATTGTTGATCGTCTCACCAAGTCTGCACATTTCTTGCCTATAAAGGAAACGGATAGAATGGAGAAACTATTACGATTGTATATAAAGGAAGTTGTTTCAAGGCATGGAATACCTATTTCCATTATATCCGATCGTGATAGTAGATTTACCTCAAAGTTTTGGCAATCACTACAGGAGGCACTAGGAACTCGTTTGGATATGAGTACCGCATATCATCCACAAACCGATGGACAGAGTGAGAGAACGATTCAGACTCTCGAAGACATGCTCAGGGCATGTGTGATCGATTTTGGAAACGGATGGGATAAATATCTACCGTTAGCAGAATTCTCGTATAATAATAGTTATCATGCGAGCATTGGAGCTGCGCCATTCGAAGCATTGTATGGAAGGAAGTGTAGATCTCCTATCTGTTGGAATGAAGTAGGAGATCGACAATTAACTGGTCCCGAGATCATACATGAAACGACTGAGAAGATAGTGCAAATCAAGGAGAGATTGAAAACAGCCCGTAGTCGCCAAAAGAGCTACGCCGATGTCCGAAGGAAACCATTAGAGTTTCAGGTCGGGGACATGGTTATGCTAAAGGTGTCACCTTGGAAAGGTGTGATACGTTTTGGAAAAAGGGGTAAACTGAACCCAAGGTACGTAGGCCCGTTTAAGATCATCGAACGCATTGGACCGGTAGCTTATCGACTCGAGTTACCGCAACAACTCGCCGGAGTACATAATACCTTTCACGTCTCGAACCTTAAGAAGTGTCTTGCAAAGGAAGATCTCACCATTCCTCTTGAAGAAATCTATGTCGATGAGAAACTACAATTCATCGAAGAACCAATCGAAATCATGGACCGTGAAGTTAAACAGCTCAAGCAGAGCAACATACCGATCGTTAAGGTTCGTTGGAATGCTCGAAGAGGTCCTGAGTTTACTTGGGAACGAGAGGATCAGATGAAGCAAAAGTATCCACACTTGTTTCTCGATGACGCAAAATAGGTACAATTTTAAAATTTCGGGACGAAATTTATTTAACGGGGAGGTAATGTAACGACCCGCACTTTTTCGATCATTCTATGCTTATAAGATTAATATTTACATAAATTAAACCTTGCCAACATGATAAGCAATCCAAATTGTCGAGACTGATATTTCCGAAAAGAGTTTTACACAACGTTTGACCGTCTAGTTTGACCGATGATATCACGAACCATACAATATATGATAATTATACGTTTGTGTATATATATGTATATATACATATTTAACATGATTAAGGAATGTTTTAATACCTCATTTTATATTAATAACAACAAGTTATATGTGTATTTTGAAACTACTAACTTAAGTTTTCAAAACGATAACTATACGTAACGTTATTTGACATAAATACTTAAGACATATAATGTTTATACATATATTGTATAAGTAATGTATTTAATCACTTTTAAGAACTTAAATACATAAAATCATATAAGTGTATTCATAAAAGATAGCTATATTTGAATCCTCATTCCATTTTTCACAAAATTTCTATACGTATACCTAGAGTATTTGTACTCGTATCATACCAAGCTTCTATACGTATTTACTATTGGTATATACACATCAAATCACCACCTAACCAGCCCTTATTCATGCCTTATGTATAAGGTAATTACTTTTGAATCATTGCAAGACTAATTACAAAAATACAAACTAAAATTTTGTCATGTTATCCTTAAAGATCACATTTTTAGGAGTATATATGTATCATCATTTTTGATTCATTTTTACTTCAATCTCTTAACTAAAAACACACACTCTTTCTTACTCTCTAAACTCCATAACAATCCAGCAAAGTTCCATAAAGATCTAGCTTCAAAAACCATACTAAAACACCATAAGAAAACCATACAAAAACACTTCAAGAAAACCCTCCAAGAACACCAACTTACTTCCAATCTTTCATCCACTTCTATCACCCTTTTGATTCTAGCTTCTTACTCCTCTTTTACAGCAAACTTATCCAAGGAACTTGAGGTAGAATCTATGTTCATAACCTTATTCGATTCATATATATATAGCTATCTTATTTTGTGGTACAAAAGTTTAACAACAAGAACATAGTTTGAATGTTTTCAAACTTGTTTGCAAACTAAATAGATCCTTCTAACTTAACTTTTAAAATACTTCAAGACATGTAATATAACTTATTTATATGTTAATTTAACAAGGTAAAACTTGGTTTTTCAAAGTATAAGTATTTTTGGAAAAATGGTCATTAAATGATTTTGTTGTAACAAAAATGTTTAACTTCATATGTTTCACTAAACTTTCACCTATGCCGTATGATTTTGAATACAAACCAAGGTATTTACAGTTCATAGTCTTAAAGAAGAACTCGATCCAAGAAGATGGCAATTTGAATCAACGAAAACGGACTTGTAACGAAGAAACTATGACCGAAACAAAATTGGCTATCCTAGACATTTTCAACTTCGGGATTCATTGGAAAAATTTACATAAAATCACATACTTCCAAGATAACATGATATTTTATATATATGTACTCATAATTCAATTTCATATGGTTCAGGATCACCCGTAAGCAACACGAGAAGATTAATCATAAGATCCCATGATTGTACGCAACACGTCATTTGACAACACCGGTACCATGGGTCAAGATTAATCTCGACCAATACATATACAATGGGGTTTTATTTATTTCGTTGGGGGTTTTATTTATTTCATTGCGGGTATATTAAACATCTAAAAATGAACCATTAAAATTGAATTACTAACAACGAACTGCTAACTACGGACTAAGGAATTATTCAAAGTATTAAAAGTATAACAAGTATATATATGTGACGTTTGTTTAAAAAAAGAAAAGGTATTGATATATTATATATGGATAGGTTCGTGATATCAACCGGAGACCAAGTCAAATTATATATATATCTTCAAGACGAAAGTGAGTATATAGTCCCACTTTTAAACTCTAAATATTTCGGGATGAGAATACATGTATTTTATGTTTTACGATATGGACACAAGTAACTGAAAAATATATTCTACGTTGAGTTGTACCACTGGCATACTTCCCTGTAGCTTGGTAACTAATATTTACAGCGGTATTGTAAACGCGAATCCTGTTGATAGATCTATCGGGCCTGACAACCCCAACCGGACTGGACGACCAGTATTCAACGGTTGCACAGTACTTCGTTTTGTGACTACACTTGGTACGGTGTAGTAAGATTTCATATTAAAGGGAATATGCGACGTGAAAATGTTAAGTATGGTTATCAAGTGCTCAACCACTTAGAATACTTTTATTAAACTGTTTATATACGAAATCTTGTGGTCTATATATATATTGCTGCCGGCATTAAACCTATATCTCACCAACTTTATGTTGACCTTTTTAAAACATGTCTATTCTCAGGTGATTTCTAAAGCTTCCGCTGCATCATGTTGGATCTAACCAGGATCTTGCGTACGCATGTTTGTGTCAAAAATAAAACTGCATATCCGAGATGTTGTATTGTAAAATATGCTAGAAACCGTGTTGTTGTCATCATTTGTAAAGTTTGTAAGTCGAAGATTATCGCTAAACGTTAATCTTCTTTTTATTGTCTTAAGCTTGTAACAAAAATAATGGTTATGGTTTGTAATGTATAATATATGCAGTTTTCTTTCAAAAATGTCTCATATAGAGGTCAATACCTCGCAATGAAATCATACGTTATCTAACGCGTTCTTATGGTTAAGGACGGGTTATGACATCTAGACAATTGAAGATTCACGAGCAAAATTATACGACTCACGATTTGGAATTGGGTGTTGTTGTTTTTGCATTAAAGACTTGGAGGCACTACTTATATGGGGTCAAAAGTATTATATATACCGACCATAAAAGTCTCCAACATATTTTTGAACAGAAACAACTGAACATGAGGCAGCGCAGGTGGATTGAATTGTTGAATGATTACGACTTTGAGATTCGTTACCACCCGGGAAAGGCAAATGTGGTAGCCGACGCCTTGAGCAGAAAGGACATAGAACCCATTCGAGTAAAAGCTATAAATATAATGATTCACACTAACCTTACTACTCAAATAAAGGAGGCGCAACAAGGAGTTTTAAAAGAGGGAAATTTAAAGGATGAAATACCCAAAGGATCGGAGAAGCATCTTAATATTCGGGAAGACGGAACCCGGTACAGGGCTGAAAGAATTTGGGTACCAAAATTTAGAGATATGAGAGAAATGGTACTTAGAGAAGCTCATAAAACCAGATAATCAATACATCCTGGAGCGGGGAAGATGTATAAGGATCTCAAGAAACATTTTTGGTGGCCGGGTATGAAATTCGATGTTGCTAAATACGTAGGAGAATGTTTAACGTGTTCTAAGGTCAAAGCTAAACCATCAGGTCTACTTCAATAACCCGAAATCCCAGAATGGAAATGGGAAAACATTACCATGGATTTCATCACTAAATTGCCAAGGATTGCAAGTGGTTTTGATACTATTTGGGTAATAGTTGATCGTCTCACCAAATCAGCACACTTCCTGCCAATAAGAGAAGATGACAAGATGGAGAAGTTAGCATGACTGTATTTGAAGAAAGTCGTCTCCAGACATGGAATACCAATCTCTATTATCTCTGATAGGGATGGCAGATTTATTTCAAGATTCTGGCAGACATTACAGCAAGCATTAGGAACTCGTCTAGACATGAGTACTACCTATCATCCACAAACTGATGGGCAGAGCGAAAGGACGATACAAACGCTTGAAGACATGCTACGAGCATGTGTTATTGATTTCGGAAACATTTGGGATTGACACCTACCGTTAGCAGATTTTCCTACAACAACAACTACCATTCAAGCATTGAGATGGCGCCGTTTGAAGCACTTTATGGTAGAAAGTGCAAGTCTCCGATTTGTTGGAGTGAAGTGGGAAATAGACAGATTACGGGTCCGGAGATAATACAAGAAACTACCGAGAAGATCATTCAAATTCAACAACGGTTGAAAACCGCCCAAAGTCGACAAAAGAGCTACGCTGACATTAAAAGAAAAGATATAGAATTTGAAATTGGAGAGATGGTCATGCTTAAAGTTGCACCTTGGAAAGGCGTTGTTCAATTTGGTAAACGAGGGAAATTAAATCCAAGGTATATTGGACCATTCAAGATTATTGATCGTGTCGGACCAGTAGCTTACCGACTTGAGTTACCTCAACAACTCACGGCTGTACATAACACTTTCCACGTCTCGAATTTGAAGAAATGTTTTGCTAAAGAAGATCTCACTATTCCGTTAGATGAAATCCAAATCAACGAAAAACTTCAACTCATCGAAGAACCCGTCGAAATAATGGATCGTGAGATTAAAAGACTTAAGCAAAACAAGATACCAATTGTTAAGGTTCGATGGAATGCTCGTAGAGGACCCGAGTTCACCTGGGAACGAGAAGATCAGATGAAGAAGAAATACCCGCACTTATTTCCAGAAGATACGTCAACACCTCCAACTGCTTAAAGTTTCGGGACGAAATTTATTTAACGGGTAGGTACTGTAGTGACCCGAACTTTTACATGTTTATATATATTAAATGAAATTGATATTTACATGATTAAGTGTTTCCAACATGTTAAGCAATCAAACTTGTTAAGACTTGATTAATTGAAATAGGTTTCATATAGACAATTGACCACCCAAGTTGACTGGCGATTCACGAACGTTAAAACTTGTAAAAACTATATGATGACATATATATGGATATATATATATATATATATATATATATATATATATATATATATATATATATATATATATATATATATATAGTTAACATGATAGTATGATAATTAAGTATCTCACTAGGTATATTAACAATGCGTGATATACATAAAAATGAGTTTATTGAATTAAGAAACTCGAAACGATATAAATAACGATTATCGTCATAACAACGTCTTACTAAATACATATGAATCATATTAATATATTGATTCACTATGTTAAACATGATAAATGATAAGTAAACATATCATTAAGTGTATTAACAATGAACTACATATGTAAAAACAAGACTACTAACTTAAGGATTTCGAAACAAGACATATATGTAACGATTATCGTTGTAACGACATTTAAATGTATATATATATCATATTAAGATATATTAATACATCATAATATCATGATAATGTAATAATTTAACATCTCATTAGTTATAATAAACAATGTGTTAACAACATTTAACAAGATCGTTAACTTAAAGGTTTCAAAACAACACTTGCATGTAACGACTAACGATGACTTAACGACTCAGTTAAAATGTATATACATGTAGTGTTTTAATATGTATTCATACACTTTTGAAAGACTTCAAGACACTTATCAAAGTACTTCTACTTAACAAAAATACTTGCAATTACATCCTCGTTCATTTTCATCAACAATTCTACTCGTATGCACCCGTATTTGTACTCGTACAATACCCAGCTTCTAAATGTATTTGATATTTGGTATATACACTTCAATGATTAGTTTTTAGCAGCCCTTGTGAGTCACCGAACTATGTGGGAACCATCATTTAACATCTAGAATGAAATATCTCACAAAATTACAAAGTAATGGAGCCTATATGAAGACTACACATTCACGTGAATATCATAGCTCACAAACACTTTCACTTTGCAATTTTCTTGAATCAAATTACTCTCTCTCAAGTGTTCTTCCATTTTTATAAGTGTTCTTCATCATCTTTAACAAAATCTAGCTCAATCTAGTTCATAAATCCATACATAAACCAAGTTATAAACAACTACTCAAGAACACACCAACAACACTTCCAAGTTTGCTAGCTTACTTCCAATCTTGCAAATCCACTTTGAGTGATCATCCAACCTCAAGAAATATTTCTTATTTACAGTAAGATATCTTTCTAATACAAGGTAATACTCATATTCAAACTTTGATTCAATTTCTATAACTATAACAATCTTATTTCGAGTGAAAATCTTACTTGAACTTGTTTTCGTGTCATGATTCTACTTCAAGAACTTTCAAGCCATCCAAGGATCCTTTGAAGCTAGGTCTATTTTGTTTATTTCCAGTAGGTTTATCCACAAAACTTGAGGTATTAATGATGTTCATAACATCATTCGAATCATATATATAAAACTATCTTATTCAAAGGTTTAAACTTGTAATCACTAGAACATAGTTTAGTTAATTCTAAACTTGTTCGCAAACAAAAGTTAATCCTTCTAACTTGACTTTTAAAATCAACTAGACACATGTTCTATATCTTTATGATATGCTAACTTAATGATTTAAAACCTTAAAACACGAAAAACACCGTAAAATCGAACATACGCCGTCGTAGTAACACCACGGGCTGTTTTGGGTTAGTTAATTAAAAACTATGATAAACTTTGATTTAAAAGCTATTCTTCTGGAAAAATGATTTTTCTTATGAACATGAAACTATATCCAAAAATCATGGTTAAACTCAAAGTGGAAGTATGTTTTTCAAAATGGTCATCTAGACGTCGTTCTTTCGACTGAAATGACTACCTTTACAAAAATGACTTGTAACCTGTATTTCTGACTATAAACTTATACTTTTTCTATTTAGATTCATAAACTTAAGTTCAATATGAAACCATAGCAACTTGAATCACTCAAAACGGATTTAAAATGAAGAAGTTATGGGTAAAACAAGATTGGATAATTTTGCTTGTTGTAGCTACGTAAAAATTGGTAACAAATCTATATTAATCATATCCTAGCTAAATTATATTGTATTATACATGTATTCTAACATATTATGTAATCTTGGGATACCATAGACACGAATACAATGTTTTGACATATCATATCGACCCATCTATATATATATATATTTCGGAACAACCATAGACACTCTATATGCATTAATGTTTGAGTTAGCTATACAGGGTTGAGGTTGATTCCAAAATAATATATATACTTTGAGTTGTGATCGAGTCTAAAACTTGTAGACACTGGGTCGTGGATTGATTCGAGATAATATATACATTGATTTATTTCTGTACATCTAACTGTGGACAACTAGTTGCAGGTTACTAACGAGGACTGCTGACTTAATAAACTCAAATCATTAAAATGTAATAAAAAAATGTTGTAAATATATTTTGAACATACTTTGATATATATGTACATATTTGTTATAGGTTCGTGAATCGACCAGTGGCCAAGTCTTATTTCCGACGAAGGAAAAATCTGTGAAAGTGAGTTATAGTCCCACTTTTAAAATCTAATATTTTTGGGATGAGAATACATGCAGTTTTATAAATGTTTTACGAAATAGACACAAGTAATTGAAACTACATTATATGGGTGAATGATCGAAGTCGAATATACCCCTTTTGCTTGGTAGCCTAAGAATTAGTAAACCGATGTACTAATTGACGCAAATCCTAAAGATAGATCTATTGGGCCTAACGAACCCCATCCAAAGTACCAGATGCTTTAGTACTTCGAATTCATTTTTATCATGTCCGATGAATGTCCCGGAATGATAGGGGATATTCTTATATGCATCTTGTTAATGTCGGTTACCAGGTGTTCACCATATGAATGATTTTTATCTCTATGTATGGGATGTATATTGAAATATGAAATCTTGTGGTCTATTATTACGATTTGATATATATATAGGTTAAACCTATAACTCACCAACATTTTTATTGACGTTTAAAGCATGTTTATTCTCAGGTAATTATTAAGAGCTTCCGCTGTTGCATGCTAAAATATGAACAAGATTCGGTGTCAGCATGATTGTATAATATTGTTTAAAACTGCATTCGAGATTTATTTGTTGTAACATATTAATATTGTAAACCAATATGTATTGGTCGTGTGTATGTGTGATATTTTTAGATTATCAATTCTTGATAATCTAGGTGGTGTCCTTTTAATCTTGTCAATAAAAATAAAAGTTATGGTTTGTTTTAAAAACGAATGCAGTCTTTGAAAAAACGTCTCATATAGAGGTCAAAACCTCGCAAAGAGATCAATTAATATGAAACGTTTATAATCGATATGAACGGGACATTTCAACTTGACCTTGACCAACATATGTTCTCTAGGTTGAGATCTACGGTTAATTTGCATTCCGAGTTTCGGTCACATTTCAGTGAATGACCTTATGTGCTGCTAAGGTGAGTTTATAGATCCCTTTTTAAATGCTTTAAATATTTCTGGGCTGAGAATACATGCAATTTATTTTAAACGCATTGGATACAAGTACATACTTAATTCTACACTAAGTTAAACAGAAAATCCCTTAACTTTGGTAACTAGTAGCTGCCAGTACATAGGATGTGGACTAGTGGGCGCGAATAATTGTATATGGATCCATAGGGCTTGACATCTCCGTCCGAGCTAGAGTGCTAGCCTTTTAACGGACGTACGTTATTTGAGTTTATGACACGTTGGTTTGCGTGTATTAAAACGAATAGGGTAATTATCATTATAACGTTAAGTTTAGTTACCAGGGTGCTCTGTTACGTAGAATCTTTTGATAAACGTTTCGGATGAAACAACTGAAATCTTGTGATCCACCTTTGTAAACAGATTATTCGCAATATTAAAACTATGAACTCACCAACCTTTGTGTTGACACTTTTAAGCATGTTTATTCTCAGGTTCCTAGAAGTCTTCCGCTGTTTGCTTATACGTTATACAAACTATGTGCATGGAGTCATACATGCTTTATTCGAGAAAACTTTGCATTCACATAATCATCACCATGTATCTTATTTTGACTGCATTGTCAACGGATGTAGTATTGTAAACTATTATTTACGGTGATTGTCTATATGTAGAAATTATCAGATGTCAAAGACCTTGGAATTAGATATTCACTTATGGTGTACCTTTTCAAAAGAATGCAATGTTTACAAAACGTATCATATAGAGGTCAAAACCTCACTATGAAATCAATGAATGATGTATTCGTCCAAATGGATTTGGACGGGTCATCACATGTATTATATCTATATAGTCGTTATTAGAATAATTAATATAAAAACAACAACAACAACATCAACAACAACAACAACAACAACGACGACGACGACAACAACAACAACAACAACATCATCATATTATTATCGGAAGCTATGGGTGTTATTGGACAACATCATGGTTTACACAAGATTTTGTGCGGTTATATATGTTTGTTAATTGATTTTACATGTATTTGCAACGGTGTACTCATTAGGATCTTATGCAACTCGATGATGGAATAATTCAAAACATTAACATCAATCTCTTAAAATTGGGGGCTATGCCGTGCAATGCACGGACTTTGCCTACTAGTATATTTCTTAACATACAGCAGTTTAATTAATATTTTTTAACAACTTTGGTGAAGTCTGAACCTTAACATCCCGTATACTCATCTCATTCTCGTTAAGTTTTTTAATTGCTTGATTTATGTATCCCATCTCCCTTCTATGTAGATACATAAGAATACTTTCTTGAACACCATCATCAATCGCGTCATGTATATGCTTCATTCTATTTCCTTTTGTAAAAATTAATCTCTTAATTCATCAGCTTAAGAAAACTTGGTTAGCATTAAGTAAAGGTTTTTTTTTTTTTTTTTTCTTTTAGCAAAGAAAAAGAATATATTCTTATTCTTATTCTTATTCTTAATTCTTAATTCTTAATAAGTATATTAGCCAATCCTATAAATATTCTTATTCTTAATAAGTATATTAGGCTATTAGCCAACCCTATAAATAGTAACTTTTGTCTTTTTCACTTTATTATTATTTTTTAAACTCAGGCTCCTTGCCCAACAAAGTGGGCCGGATCACATTCTAGTTAGAATATAAAAATTAAAAAAAAAAAAACACATAAATAAACTTTTGCTGAAAATAAGTTGCACCAAAAGACACAAATATGGTACAAAAACCTAATAGCTCAAAGAGCATACAACCAACAACCAAGACAATTACAAAGAGAACTTCATGTCAACCCATTTCAGACCCCAAATCTCTACAGTTCTAAACATAAAATTAACTTTTCTTGACTTTGAAGTCAACATTTTGACTTTTATGAAAATTTGCATTAGTTTAACTAAAGAAAATATCTTTAGCTAAAGAAAATTGGTCATCAATTTAATTGCATTGACTAAAGAAAATTTGTTAACGTCAAACTTTTTTCCCAAGATTATCTGTAGTAGAATCTGTAAATCATTACTAACTAGTACATAATAATTCCTTTTACATATTAATCAAACACATAAATAAACGGAACTCCATAAATTATTTGACTCATTTCATTAAGCACCTTATAGGTGCAAAATAATGGTAATACCCTTAACTTCGAAAGTAATATTCAAAAGTAATATGGTAACTTTGAATTTTTTATTTTAAAAAAATCACCTTTTCTTTATAAAATTTTTTCACTTTTTCTTTGCAGTCCTTTATTTTTTTAAAGGTCCAATTAACCGTTCACTAATCGACCAAAAACTACACACCGAAATCATCCCGCAACAAAGCGTTGATTTGTTTTACTCGTTTCAATAAAAATTGGTTTCCAACGTGGTTGGTTAATAAAATATTTTTAATAAAATCTATCTTAATAATAATGTTAAAACTAACATTGTGATTATCAATTCACAAAATTCAATATTTTTTGTTGACATTTTTTGAGAGTGATATAATATATTTGTACACAGTGGCGGAGTCAAGATATTAAAGAGAGAGGGGAGAGGGTAAGTGTCACGGAGATGTGGGGTCTTGGTGTCAAGTAATCAATAGAGAACGAGGAAAAAAAAGAAAATACTTATATTGATTGGCAGAATTTTAAAAGAGATAATAAAAGAATTTTGAGATGTGCTATGCCAAATGATCCATATCTATACTAATCTTACTATATAACGGATTACTAGGATTAAAAAAAAATGAATGACTAGGATTAAAGTAATTTTCAAGTATGTATATAATTCTAGAGCTATCCATCAAATTTCTACACCATTCAAAAGATGAACTAAAGATAGAGTCTTAGAAAGATTCCATAGAATTCTTTAACATTCCTTGATTTTGGGTTGATATCGTAATTGAGATACAAGTTTAACGAGTTGAGTCACAAACTTGGTGGATTTTGACATTAGGCAACAATTAGATAATGAACATAACTATATCTATGAATTTTAAAAAATATTATATTGAAAAAAGAAGTTAACAATTATAACTGTTTCAAATGGAATAAATGTACGAGTCAAACCAATAAATAAATTTTGTAAAAAATAAACTATAACAATTAGTTAATTTTGCACACATATAACCATTTATCATGAATTAACTTGTCGGTAGTAATTAAATAGTCGTGATTAGTTAACTACTGAAAAAACTTATAATAAATACAAGATCTGAAAAATTCTGTACTTTTATGTTAGAAATTGAAGCTCTTGCAAATAAAGTCAATTTTGTAGTAAATATTCATCAATTTCCTTTCTTTACGTGTCCTCTTTGGTTGGCATTAGATGAAGTTATGGATTTTCAAAGAAATAATTATTCCGTTGATACATGTGGTTTAAAATAGTATATTCTCAAATGTTCTTAAAAAAATAAAAAAATTCTAATCTGGCAAATTGTAGAATTTAAATAACGGTTGTTAAATATTTAACTGAAAAATCGAGGTCGTTACAAGTTATCGTATAAAAAGTGATGGACGTTACCATTGGGTACCAACCACGAAACTTGAGCAAAGCAGGGGTACCAGCGACGCCAAAAACAAAGTTAAGGCTTTGTCATGAAAATGTAAACAAATCACAGGTACCAACGACAAAAATACTGGAAATGGACGAATTTACCCTCACATGCATGGCATATGCGAGGGGTTAACCATTAAACTTTGACTGAAGTTAGGTTGGGGTACCAACCACGATAGTTAAGCAAAACTGAGGTACCAACTACGCAAGAAAAAAAGTTTAGGCGTTATGATGCAAATGTGAACAAAAAACAGGTACCAACAGTGTAATTTTTTCTATCATATATCCTCATTTTAAACATTAAAGTTACATATTTTCCTAAACACATTATTATCATAGAGCCCCAACTTGACGTTTAATCATAAGTAAAATATTTAAATGGCTATACTTAAATTTATATACCATCATATTGGGTAACAAATACGGAATGGTTATCAAAATGTTTTCGTGTACAATCATCATGTAAGCTTGTTCTTTTTGTTCGAATATAGCTTTTTTTCTAAATTTAGTCCGATTTCGAGTTTAGAGTTTAGGGTTTTAGTTATAGGGATCTAAATTCAAAACACTAAACTCTAAACTCTAAACAGTTCGTGTTAAACGTTAAATCTAAACCCTCAACTCTAAAATCTAAACCCTAAAATGTAGAAAATAAAGAAATACCAGTTATAAGTATTTATTATGATTAAATTACAAAATGGATTACTTTGAGAGTTTTGAGGTTTAAGTTGGGTATATATGTAATTTGATACTTAGTTGGAGAAATATGTAATTTTGATGTTTAGAAAGGGTATATATATATATATATATATATATATATATATATATATATATATATATATATATATATATATATATATATATTCTCTCTGCTTGTTTGGTGCATCAGGGGTTGTACTTTGTACAAAGAATTCTGCACCACTTAGTGGTGTTTGTAAGTAAAGGAATTTTGCGCCACTTAGACCGATTGTAACGGCTTAAAGTCACGCCATCACTTGTTGACGTGGTCAGAAAGTGACGCCAGAAACCGGAGTAACAGGGCGGCAGTTGGCCGCGTGACTTTGGTGTCGGACCGAAAGAGACGGGGAGAGTAACTCCCGTTTCTGCCACGTGGGCTGTTCTGATTGGAGAAGTTTTTGGACGTAAAGAATGCAGCTGATTACCAATAGCGATGATGCAAGTGACAAAAGCCAAAAAAAACTCTGTTGAGAACATTTGTGTTTCAGGTGTGAGGAGATGAGAAAGAGATGAAGATGGGATTGGGGAGAAAGAGATGGAGGGGTGGGTTAAATAATAAATATATAATAATAAATATGGATAATATAAATATATCTATGTGATCGATCAATACATCAGTTAAAAAATTAAATAGTCTAATTGCATAGTAATAAATATTGATAATATAAATATTCCTATAATAATAAATTTTATTCTTCTTTTTTATTTGTTAAAAAATTAAATAAAATAAAACAGAAAAAAAAATAGAAAAAACAAAATTAAAATGCCACTTCAGCATTCCACTCAAAAGTAACACTACCACTACTTCACTCAGAAAAGTAACACGTTCTACTCATCAAAAAAGTGCAAAAAGGCAAATTACACCACACCGCTCACCATTACCAATGGTCTTAGTGGTGTTTGTAAGTAAAGCAAGTGCAAGTTCACTTGAGTTGACTGAGCTTCTTGTTGGTTTGTTTTCTTCACAGCCTGTGGCTCTAAATGAGGTGACCACGATTGAGCCCACAATTCGTGTAGTCTTTTTTCTTGATATTGAGAATTTCTTATATGCACTTTATTTTACGTCTGTATGTTTTTTGTAAACAACATTTACCAAAGATTCTCTCATATATGCAGAACATCACTGTTACATATATACATATGATATTGGCTGCATACACAAATGCTACCATAAATCCTATAAATACACTTTCGTATATATGTTACAAGTACACATGCATTTACTTCTAAATGAGCATTGATAACACAGTTGCTTTGAATGGAATCGATCTTCCGGGTGCCTTCATTGCATGAAATGAACAGAGTGCCTCACCAGCTACTTTCCATGCAAACCCGCACTTCGAAACTTCCGCATACCGCTGAGCATGTTCGTAACTTGCATGATAAATTGCGAGGGCGTCATTATAAATATCCTCCATATTTCTGCTACTTGTTGCGAAATCCTCAGCCTCATACAACATCTGCATTAATCAACAAGTGAAATAAAAGTTTACTAATTCTTTGCAACATGTTAGAAAAAAAATAAGTGCACGAAATTAAGACCTGCTTATATCTTTTAATCACAATGTTTGCACTCCCATTTTTCGACTCTTCTCCTGAAGTAAATAAAGCAGTGCGCATCTCTTGCCTGTATGACGTGTACCTAGCCTTCCATATATTTAACGAGGCCTCTGGTATCTCTATTTCAAAGCTAGGCAGTTTCCATATATCTACATATATCACGTACATCAATTTGTTATAAATAAACAGTAGGCATAAATAGAACTCAAAACAGATGTGGGCTTACTTTGTATCAATGCGTTATCAGGTTGATACGCCTTTGCGGTCTCATAGATTTCTCCTAGAACAGAGGAAGATGTATATGACTTATTTAGTGGCTTTTCCAAATAATGTGGATATTTTTGTGGCATTAAACAATTTGGAAGATCAACCTGTTTCAGATATACAAGAAAAAGGACACGAGTGTTATCTGTTGACAGAAGAATAAATAGAATTTAATATAGACAGAATTTTAAAGTAACAATTAGAAATGTATCTAACCGTTTTCCCACTTTTTGGTGCATCTAAAGCATCATAGTACAAATCAACCAACTTTAACAATTTATCTTTAATCTGTTGCTTTTCATACACAGCGTCTTCTCCCAAAGTCAAATATTGATCCATAAATGTCAGCCAACTTTCAGCTGCTTTACCAGCTACCATACTGAAACAATAAATACTATTAAACAATGCAATATCATAATTTTGTACTTCAGAACAATAATACATGGAAAGTGAGAAACGTACTTCTGCTTTTGAGTAGCAAAAAGTTGATTAAGAAGCTGAGTCTCCAATTCATCATAAGTGAACTCACTTGGTTTCTTACTAGGCGCACTTGGTGTTGAATACATCCTCTTCCATGGATCACTTACTTTATAGTATTCCAACAACTGAAATAGGTAAACAAATATCATATAAAAAAAGTAATTTGATGCCAATTAAGAGACTTAATAACACTACTGTACATTTGCTATACTTTCAGATTCAGTTTTTGTTCAGACAAAAAACATAATAAATCAAATAACAAACAAATAATACCACCGAGTTTCTAGAAACCCAATACAGATCTCCATCAAAATCACCATCTGCGATCTCGCTTCCAACCGATCTTTTCCCCTTGGTCGAGAAGAAAATACCATACTTTGCATTTCCAACATATTCTTCCAATTCTTTTACATACTTTGCATTTAAAATGTGTATGTCCCCAAAATGAAGGCCTGGATTCCTATACACCAAAACCTTCCCTGATATCTGCCCATTTTCACTGCAAATTCAATCCTCAAAATGATAAGTATAAAATTCTACACCTTTACCTAATTTCATAAATCATAAGTAATTGATTGTTTATTGCCAACAGAGTCAGTAAAGTAAACCCTTTTCTGATGTAAAAAAAAAAAAAGATTTTTTTTTATAAATGTAGTGTAAAATAATGCATACAGGATAACACAAACTTCGTCGGGATTCAAGGTTCCTGTGGGATCTGCGGTTCCTATTAAATAGTAGCTTTCACTGATCGGAATCCTTCCACTCCGAAGTCCCTTTCGTTCTTCATTTACTAAAATAGACAAACGATATTGAAGATACGGTTCATCAAGTGGAATCCCAGATCCAATCATTGCTACAGAAGTTGCTGAGTCATCCATTTGCCCATAGTTTAGGCCCACTGAAAAAAAAAAAGAAGAGAGAGAGAGAGATCAGTTTCAACCAATTGACATAAAAACGGTTGCATTTGGATTTGATTTGTTTAAAATTACCTCGAACAGCTGCACGCATACTCGAGGACAGTTTCTGGCCTTCTTGCAATGTATTATTCAGTAAACGCAAAAAATAATCTTTAGGAACACCTCCTACGGTTAAAAGTGCAATCAAGTTCTTTGATAGATTAGCTTTCCTTGGTCGGCGACTGAAAGTTGAAAAAATGTAGAATTGACTTTAAAGTCAAGCCTTTATGGAAAATAACTTGACATTACAATTACAGTATAAAAACAAAGATTACTATAGATATACCTATTTACAAACATTACGATGCACGTTAAATGCACTGTCTGGTAATAATGGGATAATAGGAATGAAAACTAGTAAAAGTACCTTATTTTAACTATCTCCAGTGAGCTGAATGATGTTAAATCAGAAAGTCGTGCATCTTTTTCAACCTTTATCATCGAGGGTCTGATTTGAATTGTCCGGGCATTAAGCTTAGGAAAATATTCAAAAAAAATATTAGAAGTGGAGATACTTTAGGTATATCCTTACCAAATTTAAAGAACATTCATAGTTTAAAGAAGTAATATTTCACCTTTTTATTTACAAGAAGGGTCCCTTTGACAGCATAGCCTTCTTTAAACAAGCGGCATTGAACAAGCAAAGGCTGATACGAAGGTGGTAATGTAATATTAAAAGCTTATTATCTCAAAATGTATTATAGATTACAAATTACAATGAAACATAAGTAATATTTACCGGTTCAAGCCCCAGTGATTCTTCCTCAAGCTTGAGAAGATCAATCAACTTTTTTGCAGTACCAGAAACAGTGACTTAGTCAAATTAAAGATTACATTGAGATAAATGAATTTATACAGATGTCAAAATTATCACCTCAATATTGTCATCATCCGTGCCATTTCCTTCGAGAAAATTGTTTGCACACAAAATTGCCAAATCTTCTGAAATAAAACCTGTCCCATCTGTATGAATCAACACTTCATCATCTTCATTGCATACAACATATCCATTCTCATCCTGTAATCCATAACACGTCACGATGTGTATTTTGTTTTGTAGATAAATACAGATAAATCAGACTATATATGATATAAAAAAGGCTATACACGACAGGGGATGTCTTCAATTCTTTCCACATGCACATTAGCAAGATCAACACGAACTTTGATAGTATTTGATAAGGCAAGTGAACACCTGAATCCAAACAAAAGTTGAGGGACACAAATAAATTCTAGAGAAAAAAAAAAAACTCAAATCACTTAATAAAATTGAGATAATCATAATTTCATACACTAACCTAGAGATGTATTTGGCCATGGTAGAGGTCATATGCACATGCATGAATAGACACCTTGCTTCATGACTTGTCTTATTGAACAAAATGTTATACTCTTTCTCAGTCCAACGTGCATGAGATTCTTTTCTAATGAAATAACATTTGACAGTCCATGAAGATCGTGATTTCTTTGTACTCTTACTTTCTCTGCCATCTTTAAACGCTGAAAAAGATTAAACGGATAGTTCAATAATTCATGATTACACTCAAACGTGACTTTTTTTGTGATAACTATATTGAAAATAGTAACCAATGAAAGGCGAAGCTCACCAAAAAGACGATAATGACGTAAACCAATTGAAATCCCCTTAGCGAGACTCTCATAAGCTGCACGCCAGTTGTAGTGATTGGATGGCATGTATGGATTGTCTGGATCATCTGAAAATTGGACAATCAACACGTTGTCATCTCCTAATTCCCTTTGTAAGTGTGTTCTTCTTGTATTCAGATATGGTCCCTGAAATATAACAAGAAATAACATCATATAACTATATATCAATACAGATATACATATACTGAAGAACTGAAAAGATAAATTTAGACCCCAAGTTGTTTAAGAAGGATCGAGAAGAATAACATACCTTGAACTGATGAACGCCATTAGGATCCACGTAGCAGTAATAAAGATATGTTTTACCAGAATCCCAATCGTAATGCTGTAATATGAAAGATTATTAGACTAATTGACAAGAACATCTTCAACAACCCAAGAATATGATACAACCCACTTATGATCATAATACTTAATTGACTTTTTTGAACTCTTAACAGTTAAGTAAACTAAAATTTGAATACTTGCATGACCAAACAACAATGCATCTCTAACAATCACAGAAGATTACTAAAAGATAAGTTACTAACACATTTTATCTTTGTCTATGCTTCGATTTATAAGTGTTGATAATCTAAATGAACAAGATAATGAAAAGGTATTACAAACCATTGCCCTGTCAGAATCTTTACAAAATGTCCGACCATATTTGGCCCAGATTTTAGCTTCAAAATCAAGCATTGCCCACGTTTTCATTTTGGTTATTTCAATGGCATCTTCAACAGAGACCACGTCTTCAACCTTTCTCCTGTACACAAATTTGGCTAAACTTTAGAGCTGATTAAAAATTAGAAATACACACTATATGAACATAACAAGTTGGAAAATTACTAACCTTCCAACATAACTATATACCATAAACATTTTCCTGAATTCAAGTTCAGCAAGGAGCAGTGACTGCTGACTAAAAACGAGATTGTTTATACTGCTTGAACGGTTTTGAGTAACAGAACCATACCCTTGTTCAATATTACCATTACTAGCCCCTCTAAAATTCTCACAGGGTAATAATGTAAATTGATCTCGAACTATAGAACCGTTCTGGGCAGCACCTGAGAAATCGTAAAAAAAACTTGAGTATACATTGCTTTTTAACAGCAGAAAATAAATGACTAGCACTTGAAGAGTCGATCAAGTGCTGTGTTAACTTACCATGATCTGCATCGTTTAAGTCACAACCATCTGAGAATATAAGTTGTTTCTGGACACGATGAGTGGCTTTTGGAGATTCGGGCAAGTAATAAGTAGCAACGTTCGAATTTGCAATCGTTAGACCCGAACATGGTAATGTAGTAATTTGCTTTGCAAGCAATGAACCATAACCGTCATTCGGTGATGCAGGAGAGTACTGAGTAAAAGTTCTACAGTTGGAACCAGGACTTGGTGACCGTACAGGCTGCTGAGAATTTGGAGACAGACGGCACACATACTCTGCATTAAATATAAATAATTATATTTAATATATTAAATTTATTAATTAATATTAATTATAATTTATAAAAGGATAACGTAAAACTCAGCTGACGGTGCTAAATAAAAAAAGGTTAAACCATCAATCAATTTTTTTGCATTTCAAAGTCAAACTGTAAGCTGATCGTATCTAGAATTCAACTATAAATATCCTAATTTGATTACTTTGAATGTAATTAATTAAATTTTGCCTAAAAATAGCACATCAATTATCCTTTTTTATGTATGAACCCTAAACCTACACCACAACATTCAAGCGGCGGAAACACTCACATTATTAGAAATTATCACGTAAAAAATTAGAATTATAATAAATTTCTAAAAGTAACAAAATCTTACTCTGCGGACTTCCGTCGGATGCAATCGGAGACGAAGATCGTTTCTGAGGTAAGATAGAAGGTTGATCAGGTGAAGAAGCGGTTGAATTTTGCTTCACCAAGTAAATAATGAAACCTGTAAACGTACGGATATTATTTGACTTAGAAATTTTATTTAAAATTTCTATCGCTGCTGATTCGGCGATCGTTGAGAGTAGCCGTCGGGCTTCGACGTTAGGCGGCTGTATACATTTTTCTGAACATATTTTTGTGATCAGCTGTTCAATTGAATGTTGAAGTGGAATTACATCATTTGATGAATTATCCATTAAATTAAAATTAAAACTCAGTAATTGTTATGATTTATGATATATAAGATAAGATACATAGCAAAGCAAAAAGTATTGTTATGATCAACAGGTAACCTTTAGACGGTGAGTGTTGGTGTTTCAGGGAGGTTTTTGTGAAAGGGGGGGACTATTAATGTATATATGCAGTTTTTATACGGAGTACTTTTTTTTTTTTTTTAAATAGTCTATATCTTGTCATGATTTTCTCTTTAAACTAGGGAATCAAAGGTGATTACTTTTGAGAATAATGACAAAAGGTGCAGTAAAATGTTAAATATATGTCAACTCAAGCAGGAAGTAGCTGATTGTGATGCAAATAATTTTGAATTTCTGATTTGACTAAAGTTAGTAAAGGTAGTCCGGTTTTTTTCTTTTTTCTTTTTTAATTGCACGTAGCTTGTTGTGTAAGCTATCGAAACTAAAGATGCCCACTAGTTATCCGATTGAATGAATATATACCCGGTAGTAAAAAACCCATAATATAAGATAAACTCGAAATCTGATATTTTTGAACTTGATCGGGCAGGGTAAATGAGTCTAGAGGAGGGTAAAGGATAATTTTTAATTTTTTCGCCAGTTTGGTTCAGGGGATAATTTTTGAAACAAACACGATTATCCGCCTTGTATACTTGAAAAAAAGACCCGACCCGACCCGTAAACTCGATTATTCGGCCGTATACTCGATTACCCAGCCCATATACTCGATTACCCGTCCTGTATACACGAAAAAGACTTGAATACCTATGGAAAAACTCGTGTACCCGATAGTTTGTAAGTAAATGGGGACTTGGATACCTGTAGGAAAATTTATTTACCCGCTAGTTAGTAGCTAAATAGGGATCTTAGGGGTTCGAGTTTAGGATGAGTTTTCTTAATCGGGTTGGCGTCTGAGATTATCTAAAACCGGCCCAATAACATCCCTAATTCAACCAATCAATATGATTAATAGTGGATATGAAAAATCAAAATGGATGAATAGTAGATATAAATACTGATATGGATGTGCTGAAAATCAACGGATATTGATGAAAATTTACATCCACATATATACATATTAACACATGATATATATATATATATATATATATATATATATATATATATATATATATTAAGTGCACGTTTATTACGCATACATATTGTTTCACTCATATACTCAAGGTTGAAAAAGACGTGAGACGGGGCCGAAACGTTAGCGACCTCAAAACGTCGCAACGGAAAAAACGGGGTTGAAACGGATGTTGACTAACGTTGACTTATATATATATATATATATATATATATATATATATATATATATATATATATATATATATATATATATATATATATATATATATATATATATATTCATATAAATATAAAGTTGACCGTTTTTTCCGTCTTTGACTGTTTTTCCCTTTTTTCCGTCTTTGACCGTTTTTTCCCGTCCTTGACCGTTTTTTACCGTTTTTTAGCGTTGTTGGCCGTTTTTTAAGCGTTGACCGTCTTTTTTGCCGTTTCAAGGCCCGTTGCAACGATACTAAGGCAAATACGGCGTCCGTTGCGGCGCCCGTTTCGGCCGTTTTTTACAACACTGCATATACTTAATTCATTGTGATATATAATAATAAAACACGTATAACTAACCAAATATATATATATACACATTACACAATTACATTTGTATTAATCTATGTTACACATACATACACACTTATATCTACCAAATGCGTAAGGATTGTACGCATTTAATATTGTATGCATTTGCCATTACACTTACATTTTGTTTGCAATAAAATAAAATACATATATCTATTATTGCACAATTACATTTGTCATAATCTATGTTACACATACATACACACTTACATCTAACCAAATGCGTAAGGATTGTACGCATTTAATATTGTACATGCATTTGCCATTACACTTGCATTTTGTTTGAAATACAATACATATATCGATTATTGCAGTAAAATACGTACATGGTACACAATTACATTTATCATAATATATGTTTAGTAGTAAATGTAAGAAATTTTGTTCTATCAATGATCACGATTACACAAAGTAAAATACGGATATCTAACAAAATATACATACACAATTACATTTTTTATAATATATGTTTATTAGTAAATGTAAGAAATTTTGTTCTATCATCGATCACGATTACACGAATTTTTAATTAGGCATGTCATATTATTTTTCTTAAGTTACGTTTTCTCTTTCTTTACAAATTAGAAAATATTATGACGTTTTATTGAATATCGAATGAATATTTATTAACCGACTTAGTCCATTGAATATGGATATGAAATATGAATGAGTGAACTGAAATTATATTTATATGGATATAACTATGAATGAACGAAGATAAATGAATGTATGAATATAGTATCACTTAATTTATATTCGATTCATTATCATTCATAGTTGAAACAGTATTACAAATAATCAAATCTCTCTATTCGCCCACTATAAATATATTTATTTTTATTGTTATTATTATTTCAATTTCAATTAAAAGTATTTACTCATTTAGCATGTATAGTGACTTTAAAATACGTATTTTAGTTACGAGGCAAAAAAAGTAGATACCTCTATAAAAATATAAAATATATAAATAAAACCTCTATTAATCATACTTTATATTTATATTGTATAATTATTTATATTATATTTAATTATCTACTAATTTCTCTAAAAGTACCTTAACCTCTTTTTTAACCTTAAAGAGATCACTTATTAAAGTTATTATAGCATTACGTGAAAATCATAGCTAGTAGTGACTTTTTTGCTTTGACCAGGTCAAAGGCAAAAAAGTGAGAAAATAATTCCTTCGTAACCAAGGCTGCGAAATTCGTTATTCGAGGATTAATCGGTTAGGACTTTGGAAAAATTAATCGTCAAATCGAGGATTAATCGGGTTGTACTTTATGCATTTAAGTATTAAATTTCAAAAATTATATGTGTAAATATAGAATAAAAATCATAAACATAAACATAAACTTTAACATAATTGTCTAAATTTGTTTATTTTGTTCAAAAACTATAAATTTCTAGTTTATATTCATGTTAAAATGTTGAGCAATTTTGATTTTGACCGACTTTGATTACAAAATTCAATTTTGACCCATCAATTGATGTTGACCGATTAATTAAACGAATTTTGAAAAATCGAAACGTATATCTAACAAAATACACATACACAATACACAATTACATTTTCATAATATATGTTTGGTAGTAAATGTAAGAAATTTTGTTCTATCATCGATTACGATTATACATTCTTGTGTTGGGTTTTTAACTAGGCATATCATAATTATTTTTCTTAAGCTACGTTTTCTCTTTCTTTATAAACTAGAAAATATTATGACGTTTTATTAAATATCGAATGAATATCTATTAAACAACTTAGTTCATTGCATATAAATATGAATGAGTGAACTGGAATTATATTAATATGGATATAAGTATGAATAAACGAAGATTAAATGAATATATTTATTGTTAGAAATTATCAACTCCCTCTGTTCACCAACTATAAATATATTTATTATTATTATTATTATTATTATTATTATTATTATTATTATTATTATTATTATTATTATTATTATTATTATTATTATTATTATTCTAATTTCAATTAGAGGCATTTACTCATTTAGCATGTATAGTGATTTTTAAATATGTATTTTAGTTACGAGGCAAAGAAAGTTGATACCTGTAACAAATATAAATAAAATCTCTATTAATCATACTTTAAATTTGGGAGGTGATTCTTATAAACCACTTTTTGATCCATGTACACTTTTATTTCATAAATTTACAGTTATGTCCCTAGATTTATCTAGAGAGTTGAGCTTATATTATTATTATAAGTATAATTAAGGATAAAATAGGTAATTAGGTGTACATGAATCAAAAACTAATGTGTAAGGATCATCTTCTTTTAAATTTATATTATAATTACTTTATATTATATTTAGTTATCTCCTAATTTTTCTAAAAGTATTTTAACGACTTTTTTAACTTTAACTAGAAAAAAATACTGACCGCGCGTTGCGGCGGTTGAATTTGGATATACGTTGTTCAACACCTAATATATCTAACGGCATGCGCTTTGCGGTGAAATTTTTTAACGTATTTTATGAAACTAATGTTGAGCGGAAACTGAAAAAAAATGCAAAAAAATGGCATTAAGACTCGAACTCGGGTTTTTTTTCATTACAAACTTATGAACTTACCACTTGCGCTACACATCAATTTGGTATAATTAGTTATATATATATATATATATATATATATATATATATATATATATATATATATATATATTATAATTTATCCAATATGTTTTCCTTAAAAAAAGAAGCTCCGTTTCAAATATAATTAGTTGCGTTTTGTTCGTAAAATTATTCCGAGTTGAACGGTGATGACGGAGAAACCTAATTCGCAGCGAAAAAAACATAAATCCCGTAAAAGAAATTGGGTGAAAGTTATTTAAAGATTATTATTATTATATAAATTAAAAAGTTACACCCTTTATCACTAAAAGTTAAGCTTTCTACACCTTTTACACCTCCAAAGTTTCACCTTTTACTCTACAACTTTATGCCCCTTGACTATTTCTTCCCCTTGCCAAAACGCAAAACCTGCACTACTTAAACGACCAAAAAATTGGTAACATTTTTTTTTTAGTAGATATTGAAATGAGACCACTTATTAAAGTTATTATCATAACACTTTTAATTAATATATCAGCACTAAAACTACAAAACTGGCCAAATAATGACCACAACGTATCGTAACTACATGACTAACGCATACTGAACTCACACAAACACACATCAATTGCTATAACAATTACCGCCATAGGTGGAGCCAGAATTTGACGACATGGGTGACTGACTTGATATTTATTGGCAACTTTATACCTCGAGTATTACAAAGTAATATCGTTAAACAATAACTTATTTAAACAAAGATAGTTTACATATTCACATGTCAAGAAATTAACTAACTTTTCGTGTATGTAATTATATTTTTTGCCAAGTATTTAGTGCAAATAGCTGTAACAACAATTTGTTCCTTATACCAAATGACATTTGACCTAAAACTCATCAATTTTGAGGTTGTGACTTCGAAATTCACCGCCTAAGTACAATACGATTTGGGAAAGACAATCTTCAAGACAAGATGGTGTCCATGACATTTTCATTTCTAATTTTTATATAAAAAGATAAAGTGTGGCGATCTGAGTGTTTGTACAGTAGAATTAAGAAAACAATTCTCTGACCCACGCAAACTCGACATAAACTCACTTCATACGCTTCATTTGTTTACTGAATTTCTCACATCCATATCCGCGTCACATTAACATAACCCCTTTTACTAACCTTCTAAACAGTATCCACATATATACCTGATCACAATATATAAAATATAGTACAAGTTACTAAACATAAGTTACAAAATATAAAAAACACTAGCTCCCGCCCTTTTCCGCCAAAAGACTGCGACTCCACTCACTGAAATTTCACAAAATGAATTTAAATGGTCCGGTGCCTATTCACGTTAGGGATTTGACAGAAAATATGAATTTCACGGAGCTTTCGCGTAGAGATTGAAACTCCACCCAAAACCCACACAATCCTTTGCTCAACTGCATATCAATCATGTGGCACTACATATGCTCTAACAACGTTTTGAAAGCTGGTATTGATAAACTTGATATATTTTCAGTTAAAATAAGAATACTAGAAGAAATACAACAGCTTTCGGAAGTGATGTAATTAGCTTATTGTATGAACGCTATTCTAAAACTCCAATGAAATCATAATTTTCTACACAAAACTTGTATTAAAAAAAAAAACATAATACGGAGTAGTTTTTACCTATAAATTAGAGAAAACTTCATTACATAACCTGATAAGTGATCACCATGTAAACTATACAAACTGGGTCCAAATTCCTAGTCCAAATGTAATTATCTGTGGGCCTTGTTATATAATAACATTGACCCATATATTCTATCAGGTCCAACTATACAAATGAAAACACATGTGCTGCCAAACTAGCGTTAAATTAAACTTTGCGTTCAAAAATTTAGTCTTTTCTTCATACTTTTATCATTTTAAATTAATAATCTTTATTTCACTGTCAACTTTAACTAATTAGAAACAATTTAACTGAGTGATAATGGGATTTAATCGCTGTATAATTTAACAATTGCGTTTCTTAAACTCCATATAATTTTCGAGTAAACTGAATTAGGCGAAATGGAGTATATAATACAAACAAGTATTCTTCTTTTGCATATTGGTTTCATGTTTAAAAAAGTAGAAAAAACACAAGTAGGGCCTTTATAAACATAAGTTCTATAAATACATATCTGTTAATATATACGAAGTATATGCTAATTTTTTTATACGTGATGTTTGGCTTTAGAATATGTTTAGTGTCATAAAATTATTTTAAAATCGTGAAACAAAATTTCACATAAATTCAGCGCATCGAATTAACAACCGAAGTGAAACTAGTTATGATAATATAAATCTTGTTAGCTACACTAGTGTATTTATTATCTTTTTTAACAACAGTTTGGAATCACTCAATCACTCACGCGATTATCTTTCGCGGTTGCATACCCCGCCTCCAATTGCTACCCTCGCCCATTGGAAAGTAATGATGCTAGTCTCCCCTGAATGAAGAAGTAGTAAGGCCCCCTTCCCGCGTATGCGCCTTTATTTAGTATTTAGTTTAGATTTTTAGTCTTTCTATTTTTTACTTACCAATTGGGGAATCTATCCAAAAAATCTATATCGCAAAACGCTTTCGCCGAGTTCAATCCAATGAGGATATCCGGATCAATCCGAGGATATGGACGGTAAAAACCCTCATCCCCGCTACCTCCACAACGATCTGCGAAAGGCGACCTTAAGTGGAATTCATGATCAAAGGATATCCTTTATGCAATGTTCTCACCCCAGGGAATCGAACTCTCAACCTCTAACAAAGAGGTATGGGTCATTACCACTGGACCAACAACACAAGGATCCACATAATAACGATAATAGTTTATCCTCCTAATTAATTTTTTACAATTAGATATATCAGGGTCGGTCTCGAAAACTTTAGTAACGAGAACGAGGTTAAAAAGACCCTTATGCCCCAACGAATAATATAAGCTGTTAAATGCTATTCATCTTTGATAATCATCTTCGGTGTGAAATGTTGATACCTATTTTCAGCTAGTGGCTAATAAGTATGAGTACAAAGCTATAATTACTTAGTGTGATGAGGTAGATTTCCGATTAATTTTTTTCCTCGGACGGATCCTTGCAGACCCAGTTCACGGCAAGAATGCCGTGGGGTGGCTTTATCTATCTCGTGGAGCTTAACTGTGAGTTGGTCCGTCTAGCGCTCTGCGGCTAAGTGTATATATGTTATAGAGTGAGAAAGTACTATGTGAGAGAGCAAGTGTGTTCTCTGCCACAGATTCAATTAACTTAATCAACTCTAGTGATCCACCCATCGTCAAGGGTAAAGGTAAGAAGGAAAAAAAAAAAAAAAAGTAAACCAGTTCAGGGGAGAAATGGACAAGTTTGGTGAGTTTATCAAGGATATATGATTTCGTTCTCGATGGTTTCTGTGACGCCCCGTACAAAACCATCGTGTACGGATCATCAACAACAGGATCATCACAAGGTCAAACACTATATGCTGTTTGAAAACCGATTTGCATTCATTAAAAAGATAACATTTTACAAAGATAACATGTCATAAGACTTATTACAAACATTGTTCCAAAATAACATAAGTTTACGAATGCAAAATATAAGTTTCATAATTTGAGACATCTCTAGTAATGCAGCGGATAACTAATACAGCAGGTCCTTAATAGCAATTTAATAACAGCATGACATCAAGTGTAACAGCGGAAGCAATAAACCTCTAGGCACCTGAGAAATACACGCTTAAAAAGTCAACACGAATGTTGGTGAGCTATAGTTTAAGTTGTAATAGTAATGTAAGATAGGCCACGAGATTTCAGTGCTGCAACAGCGTATCAAAACAGTATGAAAAGTATATGCATAACCGTGGGCACCCGGTAACTAAACTTAACGTTTATAACCCCCTGAAAGTACACTTGGCGAGTTCGTATGTTCACGAAGTATTAAACACCCGTTAAATGCTAGCGCGACTAGCCCGAGTGGGGATGTCAAACCCTATGGATCCATATCTAAGATTCGCGTTCACCGGTTCAAAGACCAATGACTAAACGTTACCGTGCTAAAGGGAATGTTTATGCCGTTGTATAACCCACACACATATAAAGTTTAAGTACTCGTGCCTAGTATGTAAAATTTAAAAAGCGCATGTATTCTCAGTCCCAAAAATAGTAAAAGTGGTAAAAAGGGATGCTATAACTCACAGTGATAAAAGCGGTAAAGTCGGTAATGAAAGTACGCAAGTAGTAAGTCGGTCCGAGAGGTCGTCAACCTAAATCAAATGTTACTAGGTAAGTAGGTTGTCTTTATAAATTCTAATAGTGCATAAAATAAGTTTAAGTGTCATCATCATCATCATTCATCATCATAAAAGCTAAGTAAGTTGACGAGAATAGAGATCGAAACAATAGGCTGACTTCTGTCAGCTGCTACGATCTCTACGTAAATCGAAAAGATACACGGTCAGTGGCTATGGCTCCATATATGAGTCCCCTATCAGCTGACCAATTTTCAGAACCTAACTCGTCTTCTTTTGACCGTGGCGACGGTTTAAGTGCGAGTAGGTCAGAAATTTCAGCACAACGTTAATAGGGTGTAGTGACTATCGAAGGGCCATAAATCCAAAACCGTAACTCGGATTAAGACGAGGCCTAAACGGAAAATCATCTACTCGAACCGAAATAACTGAAAATAAATTTTCCAGTAGCCCAGGTGGTCTGATCAGATACGAAAATCAGTGGACAAGTGCTCCGGTGGGGTTCTTGGTGCTTGATGCTCATCACGGTTCTCATCCTTGATGCTTGTAGCTTCAAGTGTACAATTCGTTGATGGTTTAGCATCACTTTTGACCAAGATTCACCATCAATACACAATATGTTAAGACTAAGTAAGAACACAACTCATTCATGAGTCTTAGATGGATGATGAACCAAGGTTACATCATATCCTTAGTCTTAACACAATTTCAATTCACAATAACAACTAAAGTTACACACTTTACATTAATTTAACAAGTAATAGCACAATCTAAGTCAAATGAGGTGATGGAACCCTAAGGTAGAGAGCTTGGATCCATTTCACACAAGTTACAAGGTTGCAAAGCTAGAAAGCTTGAACCTTTAAGTGTTCTTGAAGATCTTGAAGCATAAAGCTTGGATCTTTAAGATATATGAAGATAACAAACACAAGTTTGAATCTTTTTCACAAAACAACATGATCAAAGCAAAAAGAACTTAGATCTAACAAAAAGATATGAAGATCCAAGCTAGAAAGCTTGCATCTTGATTGTTCTTGAAGATCTTGAAGCATAAAGCTTGGATCTTGAAGATGCATGAAGATTACAAACAAAAGTTTAAATCTTTATCATAAAATAGAAAGATTAAAGTATAAAAGAAGTAGATCTACAAAAGATATGAAGATTCATGCTAAAAAGCTTGTATCTTCCATGTTCTTGAAAGATTCATGCTTGAATCAACAAGATATAAGTAAGATCAAAGCTAAAAGGAACTTTGATCTCCATAAAATGATGATGATGATCATGAATTTGAAAAGAAAAAGAAGAAGGAAAAGAAGACTTACAAGTAATGCTAGAAAGGAAAGAAAGAAAGAAAGAACAAGTGTGTGAAAAACCAAAATGATCAAGTGTGGAAATGAGGGACTAAAGGCTAGTATTTATAGACATAATTTCACTTGGATTGATGACATGGCAAGGCCATTTGGCAGAAATTTTGAGGAGGGGAGGGGGAGACACCATGTTGCTTTATGGATCATGGTTGTCTAAAGTGTGTCCTTTTGCTAGAATCCCATGTGACAATTAGATAAACCTTATCCATTATGCTAGTATGACTCATAATTAATTAACTATTTATTTATTTATTATTATGGGTCACTAGTATTAATACTTGGGCTAATTAATTGGGTCACTAGCTAGAGTAGGGTGGGCTTGAGCCCAACAAGGTAGAAAGTCCAACAAGATTAACTATTGGGCTTTAGCAATTAAATAAATAAAATTAAGCATCCAAAAGCCCAGGTAATTATTATTAGAAAATAATAATTAATATTTCGCAGTCCAAAAGTTTCGGTTCTGACAAAAGTCAAACGTGCGCGCAGTCCGCGGTTTATTCGTAACGGCAAGTAACACTAACGGTTATAAAGCATCCAATGGACAAGTTAAGTATTCTACATACCCCAGTGCACGTTTTTAAGTATATATGAATATAAAACACGTGTGCTAAGGTTTCGGAGTAATAAAGTAACACAGTACGCACAAATACGCAGTTTCGCTAAAATACTGTAAAGACCCGTCCTAATCCATCCGGACAAAGTCTTCAACCTTTGATTCCAGAGCGATGATCTGACTTCTATATGCCATAAACGACTCCATGTAAGTGAGCATATGCACAGCGGAAGGTTTCTTTCACACCTGAGAATAAACATGCTTAAAAGTGTCAACCAAAAGGTTGGTGAGT
This sequence comes from Rutidosis leptorrhynchoides, assembly GCF_046630445.1. Classification (NCBI taxonomy): domain Eukaryota; kingdom Viridiplantae; phylum Streptophyta; class Magnoliopsida; order Asterales; family Asteraceae; genus Rutidosis; species Rutidosis leptorrhynchoides. Next base: position 350,441,972 of record NC_092342.1, on the reverse strand, counting down.
TCATTAGTTTATCATAACAATCATTTCCATTATTTTAATAGACCACAAGATTTCATATTTCAATACACATCCCATACATAGAGATAAAAATCATTCATATGGATTGAACACCTGGTAACCGACATTCACAATATATATATAAGAATATCCCCATCATTCCGGGATCCTCCTTCGGACATGATAAATTCGAAGTACTAAAGCATCCGGTACTTTGGATGGGGCTTGTTGGGCCCGATAGATCTATCTTTAGGATTCGCGTCAATTAGGGTGTTTGTTCCCTAATTCTTAGATTACCAGACTAAAAAGGGGCATATTCGGTTTAATAATTCAACCATAGAATGTAGTTTCGATTACTTGTGTCTATTTCGTAAACCATTTATAAAAGCAGCGCATGTATTCTCAGTCCCAAAAATATATATTGCAAAAGCATTTAAAAAGGGATTAATGAAACTCACAGTATTGTATTTTGTAGTAAAAATACATATGACTATATTGAACAATGCAGGGTTGGCCTCAGATTCACGAACCTATATCATGTTTATATATTAAAACATATAATTAACATGTAGTAATAATCAAACTAGTTTATGTATATTACTTTACTTTTTATTTATTTATTAATATATTTATCATTTCAAAGGTTATATATATTTATTTTGTATTTTAATACTTATACATATAGTTATACTAATACGTATATGTCTATATAATTAGCATTATATTGTTAAATCATAAATTTGTTATATGTAAATATTTATGTAACAATGTTATTAAGTTTAATATATAATGTATATGTAATATTAATATTGTTATAGTATATGTAATAAATATATTTTTATATACAAAATATTTATTTGTTAAAATAATAGTTTTGAAATAATGATTTATTAATAATAATAATAATAATAATAATAACTTTATTAATAATGATAATACTAATAATAAAAATGATGTTGTTAATAATAATACTTATGTTAATAATAATAATAATCTTAATAATATTCCTAATACTTAATGATAATACTTAGTAATAACAATAATGATTATAAAATTTATTTGTGCTAATGATGGTAACAATAAAATTAACTTATCCCTAATAATAATAATAATAATAATAATAATAATAATAATAATAATAATAATAATAATAATAATAATAATAATAATAATAATAATAATAAAAACTACCTTTATGTAACCGGTTTTAAAACAAATAAACGTCGTTGACCGGGTTCGAACCTACGACCTCCTGCTTAAGCACAAACACCTTCAAACCATCACTCTATTTCTATTTTTCTTGATTTAATGTCTCCCCAGAGTTATATATATCCCGATTATATCTGTTTCCATATTACAGCCCAGCTCATCTTCGGCCCATTAAACAAGATCATAGCAGCCCAACAAGAAATACGGCCCACGAATTAAATGCTAAGCCCGTTAAACTCTGGATTTTTGGACTAAGCATTGTTTGCGAGTTTATAACTGAACGAGAACAAATAAATAAAAAAAAAGACGTATGAACTTAAAGATATTACATCATCATTGACTCATCCTCCACCTTCTACAATTATCATCATCTTTTTTTTTTTCATATCGTAATCATCATCATCGTTTATTTCATTTTATCATCTTCATCGTTACCGTTATTATCCATCATCTTCCTCGTCATTTAACAAGAACATAAACAGAAACTTACAGCAGTAATTTGTGATGGGGTTGGGGTGGTTCTTGAATGGAAACAAAAGAAGAAAAAAAAAAAATATAGCGAAGCTGCAGTTGCTACAGTAAAACCGAAAGAGGTTCGAATATCATGAAGGTTGCAGCAATCAGATGGTATAAATTTAAGTGGGTTTCGATAACACATATAAACGAAAATAGGAGAGTGCAGCCGTAGTTGTAGTTAAACCGTAGCATTAGTGATGATGTTAATCGTTCTCGGTTACAACAAGGACAACAAGAGAGAGGAGATGAGAAAGATTGACGATGGTTTATGGTGATGGTTTGATGGAGGATGATGGAGGTTGAGGGTTTTCCTACGGCCAACATCACGACAAGAAGGGAAGAGATGTATCACAAAGGTTTGATGGTGGTGATGATTCCACGAAGAAAGAAAAAAAAATATAATAATTATGGAATAGAGAAAAGATATAGGTGGTGTTCTACGATGGTTGTGATGGTTGTTTACGATGATACTTAATTACAGGGAAGGTGGTGGTTGAGGAGGATGGTTGTGGCAATTTGGGTGGCCGGTGGTGGACATATGATGAAGAAGTGGGATGTATATGTAAATATAGATATTAGATTGGTGATATTCTGTGTGTTTTTCCCTCTAAATCTCTCTCGCTGAAAATATACATACATATTATATCTAACTAAATAATTATAATATTAATAATAATTAATAATAATAATAATAAATAATATAATAACATATTATTAATATTGCAAAAGGAAAGTGCATTGAATTGGAATCAAAAGTACAAATAACACTAGTTACCAGTTGTCATCCTTTGTATTATCTACCGACAGTTTATCTCGGATGGTTATATCGTGTCCATTGCTAAACAGTTAACGTATAAAAGTGTTCCTAAAAATCCCAAATTTTTAGATTAAATGTAATTACTTATTTCACTCATTACCTGATTGAAACCTGATCAAAAAGGTTCTAAAAATATTTTATTTCTGTTCCAATTTATATGTACGGAGTACTAATATTCAAACTAAAAAGGGTAAAAATATATTTAACAAATCTAAGATCTTCGAAATCAATTTGCAGTTCAACTTTTATTTCAATCCATCATGAACAAGTACTATATCTATATTAAAATTAACAAAATGTCAACCGAGTGTTACTAACGTTTACTAATTAAACTCGAAATCATTTATTTTTAATATGTTCACATTTTATATAAAAACAGTTTTAAAATTAGTAAGTTTAATTACAAAAACAAATATATTATATATTTTTAAACAATTAGATTTAATATAACTTTATATATTTACAAATAATATTTATATACATAATTATGTATATATCTATATATTTATAAATATTGTTTCCATTACATCGCATGTTACTTTACATATTTAATTCTAACAGTTTAATCATATATTATTTCAATAATATCTATATGCATCTATTTATATAGTTGTTCGTGAATTGTCGGGAATAGTCGAAGGGTAATTGATTTAATGACAACAGTTTAAAGAAATATTTAAGACTTAACATTACAGACTTTGCTTATCGTGTCGAAATCATATTAAGATTAGGTTTAAATTTGATCGGAAATTCCCGGGTCATCACAAATACAAGGCATAAAAGCAAGTCGAAAAAGTCGGGTCGTTACATTACCCACCTGTTATTGGAAATTTCGTCCCGAAATTTAAGCTGATGGTGATGGAGTCGGAAAAAGGTGAGGATACTTCTGCTTCATTTGATCCTCTCGCTCCCAGGTAAACTCAGGTCCACGCTTGGCATTCCATCGAACTCGGACAATTGGAATCTTATTGCGTTTCAAGGTTTTGACCTCACGGTCCATAATTTCGACAGGTTCTTCCACGAAGTGGAGTTGGTCATCAATGGTAAGTTCTTCCAATGGTATGATAAGTTCCAGTGGAGCAAGACATTTCTTTAAATTTGATACATGAAAGGTAGGATGAACGGCACTCAACTAAGTCAGAAGATCCAAACGCTAAGCAACGGGTTCAACACGTTCCAAAATTTCAAAAGGACCAATATATCGCGGGTTTAACTTTCCGCGCTTTCCAAAACGGATTACACCCTTCCAAGGTGCGACCTTCAACATTACTCGGTTACCCACGTTGAATTCGAAGTCTTTACGTTTAAGATCAGCATAACCCTTTTGGCGATCGCGGGCCGTCTCAAGTCTTGCCTGAATCTGAGAAATCTTCTCCGTCGTTTCATGGACTATCTCGGGTTCGGTGATTTGCACTTCGCCTAACTCGGCCCAACAAATAGGAGAACGGCACTTGCGGCCATACAACGCTTCAAAAGGTGCGGCTTTAATACTCGAATGATAACTGTTATTGTAAGAGAATTCAGCTAACGGAAGATGCCTTTCCCAAGACTTTCCGAAGTCAATAACACAGGCACGCAACATGTCCTCCAATGTCTGAATCGTTCATTCACTCTGGCCGTCGGTCTGGGGGTGATACGCGGTGCTCATGTCGAGACGAGTTCCCAAGGCTTCTTGCAATGAACGCCAGAATCTAGAAGCAAAACGGGGATCGTGATCTGAGATAATTGATAGAGGCACACCATGACGAGATACAAATTCTTTGATGTACAGTTGAGCAAGTTTCTCCATTGTGTCTGTTTCTTTCATCGCTAGAAAATAAGCAGATTTGGTAAGACGGTCAACGATAACCCAGATTGTATCGTATCTGCCCACCGTCTTTGGTAGCTTCGTGCTGAAATCCATTGTAATTGCTTCCCATTTCCATTGTGAGATTTTTGGTTGCTGAAGTAATCCAGATGGCCTATGATGTTCAGCCTTAACCTTCGAACAAGTTAAACACCTTCCAACATAAGTTGCAACATCATTCTTAAGATTTGGCCACCAATACTGTTCCTTGAGATCGTGGTACATTTTGCCAGCTCCTGGATGAATCGAATATCTCGAATTGTGGGCTTCATCAAGTATAAGGTTCCGTAGATCTCCATAACGAGGTACCCAAATTCTTCCGGCATAACATCGGAGTCCAGACTCCTTAACCTCGAATTTAGAGACGAGAATGTTCAGGTATTCGCGAGATATGTTCTCCTCCTTGAGAGCCTCTTCTTGGGCTACTCGAATCTGACTATGGAGGTTCGAATGGATGGTGATGTTCAGAGCCCGAACGCGAAGAGGTACCGTCCTCTCCTTTCGACTTAATGCGTCAGCTACAACATTGGCCTTGCCCGTATGGTAGCGAAGTTCACAATCATAGTCGTTTAGCATTTCAATCCATCGACGCTGTCTCATGTTCAGTTGCTTCTGATTGAAGATGTGTTGGAGGCTTTTGTGATCGGTGAATATGGTACTCTTTGTCCCATAAAGATAGTGTCTCCACAACTTCAAAGCGAAGACAACGGCTCCAAGTTCGAGATCATGAGTAGTGTAGTTTCACTCGTGGACTTTCAGTTGACGAGATGCATAGGCAATGACCTTCGTTCTTTGCATCAATACACAACCAAAACCATTCTTCTAAGCATCGCAGTACACAACGAAGTTGTCACTGCCTTCGGGAAGAGATAAGATAGGTGCGGTGGTTAACTTCTGCTTCAGGGTTTGAAATGCTGCTTCTTGTTCTTTTTCCCAAACAAACTTCTTCCCTTTATGAGTTAACGCAGTCAAAGGACGCGAAATCAATGAGAAACCTTCAATGAACTTTCGGTAATAACCGGCAAGACCTAGAAATTGGCAGATGTGAGTCAGAGTAGTGGGGGTTTCCCACATGCTGATAGCCTTGATCTTGGCGGGATCAACTTTGATACCTTGATCACTCACAATATGACCCAGAAATTGGACTTCCTTCAGCCAAAATTCACACTTGGAGAATTTGGCATAAAGCTGCTCTTGTCTCAAGAGTTCGAGCACTAACCGAAGATGTTACTCATGTTCTTCTTCGCTCTTGGAGTAGATGAGGATATCATCTATGAAGACGATAACGAATTTATCCAGGTATGGCTTGCAGACACGATTCATGAGGTCCATGAATACAGCGGGTGCATTGGTTAAACCGAATGGCATCACGAGAAACTCATAATGACCATAGCGGGTTCTAAATGCAGTCTTCATCACATCACTCTCCTTCACCCTCAATTGGTGATAACCTGATTGCAAATCGATCTTAGAATAAATGCTTGATCCTTGTAGCTGATCAAAAAGATCGTCAATTTGGGGAAGATGATATCGATTCTTGATCGTCATCTTGTTCAGCTCACGATAATCGATACACATGCGGAAGGATCCATGCTTCTTCTTCACGAATAAAACAGGTGCTGTAGTGACCCGAACTTTTCCATGTTTATATATATTAATTGAGATTGATATTTACATGATTAAATGTTTCCAACATGTTAAGCAATCAAACTTGTTAAGACTTGATTAATTGAAATATGTTTCATATAGACAATTGACCACCCAAGTTGACCGGCGATTCACGAACGTTAAAACTTGTAAAAACGACATGACGATATATATATGGATATACATATGGTTAACATGAGATTATGATAAGTAAGTATCTCCATAAGTATATTAACAATGAGTTATATACATATAAACAAGACTACTAACTTAAGGATTTCGAAACGAGACATATATGTAACGATTATCGTTGTAACGACATTTAAATGTATATATATATCATATTAAGATATATTAATATATCATAATATCATGATAATATAATAATTTAAAATCTCATTTGATATTATAAACATTGGGTTAACAACATTTAACAAGATCGTTAACCTAAAGGTTTCAAAACAACACTTACATGTAACGACTAACGATGACTTAACGACTCAGTTAAAATGTATATACATGTAGTGTTTTAATATGTATTTATACACTTTTGAAAGACTTCAATACACTTATCAAAATACTTCTACTTAACAAAAATGCTTACAATTACATCCTCGTTCAGTTTCATCAACAATTCTACTCGTATGCACCCGTATTCGTACTCGTACAATACACAGCTTTTAGATGTATGTACTATTGGTATATACACTCCAACGATCAGCTCTTAGCAGCCCATGTGAGTCACCTAACACATGTGGGAACCATCATTTGGCAACTAGCATGAAATATCTCATAAAATTACGAAAATATGAGTAATCATTCATGACTTATTTACATGAAAACAAAATTACATATCCTTTATATCTAATCCATACAACAACGACCAAAAACACCTACAAACACTTTCATTCTTCAATTTTCTTCATCTAATTGATCTCTCTCAAGTTCTATCTTCAAGTTCTAAGTGTTCTTCATAAATTCTACAAGTTCTAGTTACATAAAATCAAGAATACTTTCAAGTTTGCTAGCTCACTTCCAATCTTGTAAGGTGATCATCCAACCTCAAGAAATATTTGTTTCTTACAGTAGGTTATCATTCTAATACAAGGTAATAATCATATTCAAACTTTGGTTCAATTTCTATAACTATAACAATCTTATTTCAAGTGATGATCTTACTTGAACTTGTTTTCGTGTCATGATTCTGCTTCAAGAACTTCGAGCCATCCAAGGATCCGTTGAAGCTAGATCCATTTTTATATTTTCCAGTAGGTTTATCCAAGGAACTTAAGGTAGCAATGATATTCATAACATCATTCGATTCATACATATAAAGCTATCTTATTCGAAGGTTTAAACTTGTAATCACTAGAACATAGTTTAGTTAATTCTAAACTTGTTCGCAAACAAAAGTTAATCCTTCTAAATTGAATTTTAAAATCAACTAAAAACATGTTCTATATCTATATGATATGCTAACTTAATGATTTAAAACCTGAAAACACGAAAAACACCGTAAAACCGGATTTACGACGTCGTAGTAACACCGCGGGCTGTTTTGGGTTAGTTAATTAAAAACTATGATAAACTTTGATTTAAAATTTGTTATTCTGAGAAAATGATTTTTATTATGAACATGAAACTATATCCAAAAATTATGGTTAAACTCAAAGTGGAAGTATGTTTTCTAAAATGGTCATCTAGACGTCGTTCTTTCGACTGAAATGACTACCTTTACAAAAACGACTTGTAACTTATTTTTCTGACTATAAACCTGTACTTTTTCTGTTTAGATTCATAAAATAGAGTTCAATATGAAACCATAGCAATTTGATTCACTCAAAACGGATTTAAAATGAAGAAGTTATGGGTAAAACAAGATTGGATAATTTTTCTCATTTTAACCACGTGAAAATTGGTAACAAATCTATTCCAACCATAACTTAATCAACTTGTATTGTATATTATGTAATCTTGAGATACCATAGACACGTATACAATATTTCGACCTATCATGTCGACACATCTATATATATTTCGGAACAACCATAGACACTCTATATGTGAATGTTGGAGTTAGCTATACAGGGTTGAGGTTGATTCCAAAATATATATAGTTTGAGTTGTAATCAATACTGAGATACGTATACACTGGGTCGTGGATTGATTCAAGATAATATTTATCGATTTTTTCTATACATCTAACTGTGGACAACTAGTTGTAGGTTACTAACGAGGACAGCTGACTTAATAAACTTAAAACATCAAAATATATTAAAAGTGTTGTAAATATATTTTGAACATACTTTGATATATATGTATATATTGTTATAGGTTCGTGAATCAACCAGTGGCCAAGTCTTACTTCCCGACGAAGTAAAAATCTGTGAAAGTGAGTTATAGTCCCACTTTTAAAATCTAATATTTTTGGGATGAGAATACATGCAGGTTTTATAAATGATTTACAAAATAGACGCAAGTACGTGAAACTACATTCTATGGTTGAATTATCGAAATCGAATATGCCCCTTTTTATTAAGTCTGGTAATCTAAGAATTAGGGAACAGACACCCTAATTGACGCGAATCCTAAAGATAGATCTATTGGGCCTAACAAACCCCATCCAAAGTACCGGATGCTTTAGTACTTCGAAATTTATGTCATATCCGAAGGTTGTCCCGGAATGATGGGGATATTCTTATATATGCATCTTGTTAATGTCGGTTACCAGGTGTTCACCATATGAATGATTTTTATCTCTATGTATGGGATGTGTATTGAAATATGAAATCTTGTGGTCTATTGTTACGATTTGATATATATAGGTTAAACCTATAACTCACCAACATTTTTGTTGACGTTTAAAGCATGTTTATTCTCAGGTGAATACTAAGAGCTACCGCTGTCGCATACTTAAATAAGGACGAGATTTGGAGTCCATGCTTGTATGATATTGTGTAAAAACTGCATTCAAGAAACTTATTTTGTTGTAACATATTTGTATTGTAAACCATTATGTAATGGTCGTGTGTAAACAGGATATTTTAGATTATCATTATTTGATAATCTACGCAAAGCTTTTTAAACCTTTATTGATGAAATAAAGGTTATGGTTTGTTTTAAAATGAATGCAGTCTTTGAAAAACGTCTCATATAGAGGTCAAAACCTCGCAATGAAATCAATTAATATGGAACGTTTTTAATCAATAAGAACGGGACATTTCAGTTGGTATCAGAGCGTTGGTCTTAGAGAACCAGAATTTTGCATTAGTGTGTCTTATCGAGTTTGTTAGGATGCATTAGTGAGTCTGGACTTCGACCGTGTTTACTTGAAAAATGATTGCTTAACAAATTTTGTTGGAAACTATATATTTTTAACATGTGAATATTATGTAATATATTAATCTCTTAACGCGTTTGATATTATGTGATAGATGTCTACCTCTAGAACAAGTCCCATTGACTCACCTAATAATAATGAAGAGTCAAATGTAAATTGGAATGATTCGTGGACTGATTCACAAGTTCCCGAAGAGGAACCGGAAGAAGAGTCGGAACTGGAAGAAGAATCGGAACCGAAAGAAGAATCGGAACCGGATGAAGAAATAGAACCGGTGGGGGAAATAATAAAACGGTTAAGTAAAAGAAAATCCTCAACCAACCGACCAAGGTTAATTATGGTCAATGGTGTTTCCGCCAAGGAAGCAAAATATTGGGAGGATTACCAATTCTCCGATGAATCGGATTCCGACGAGAATTCCGATGATGTTATAGAAATTACCCCAGCTGAATTTAAAAAGGCAAAAGAAAATAATAAGGGAAAGGGCATAAAAATAGAGAAATCTAATTCCAACCCCGATGAACTTTATATGTATCGTCAAGCCCCGAAGTCCTTAAGTTGTAACAATGACCCGGGAACCTCTAAACCACCAGGTTTTTCTAAACCAATGTGGAAAACGACGGCTCGTATTAGGGGAACATCATATATTCCTAGAAACTTGTCAAAACGAACCAAAACCGAAGAAGAAGAAACGGGCGAGTCGGAATAAGATAGTTGTATTCGTGTGGTGTAATATATGTAATATAGTGTGCTTATGCTTTATGATTGTGACACCGCTGATTTTTTTTTTTTATAAATACGTGGCGGAAGCATTAACGTTAATTAAACCATTATAATAATATAAACATATCATAATTACATAACCAAAACAGTTGACAGCTAGCATTTAACTAATACATATGGTGTCACGTGACGTTTCAACAAAAGTTTAGTTTTATAGGAAAAGACACATCAGAGTTGGCTCCTGTCAAACATAACATCAGCATGCCCCGTCTTCTCCCCAAAAGCATCATCTCTACAAAAGCTAATAACCTGCAGGGAGGAGATGGAGGGGAATTAGCACGAAGCTAAGTGAGTACGACTAACCACAGGCAATAGTATACAGAACAGTTTTACTAACCATGTCACAAATGAAATGTCCCGTTCTTATTGATTAAAAACGTTCCATATTAATTGATTTCGTTGCGAGGTTTTGACCTCTATATGAGACGTTTTTCAAAGACTGCATTCATTTTAAAACAAACCATAACCTTTATTTCATCAATAAAGGTTTAAAAGTTTTACGTAGATTATCAAATAATGATAATCTAAAATATCCTGTTTACACACGACCATTACATAATGGTTTACAATACAAATATGTTACAACAAAATAAGTTTCTTGAATGCAGTTTTTACACAATATCATACAAGCATGGACTCCAAATCTCGTCCTTATTTAAGTATGCGACAGCGGAAGCTCTTAATAATCACCTGAGAATAAACATGCTTTAAAACGTCAACAAAAATGTTGGTGAGTTATAGGTTTAACCTATATATATCAAATCATAATAATAGACCACAAGATTTCATATTTCAATACATATCCCATACATAGAGATAAAAATCTTTCATATGGTGAACACCTGGTAACCGACATTAACAAGATGCATATATAAGAATATCCCCATCATTCCGGGACACCCTTCGGATATGATATAAATTTCGAAGTACTAAAGCATCCGGTACTTTGGATAGGGTTTGTTAAGCCCAATAGATCTATCTTTAGGATTCGCGTCAATTAGGGTGTCTGTTCCCTAATTCTTAGATTACCAGACTTAATAAAAAGGGGCATATTCGATTTCGATAATTCAACCATAGAATGTAGTTTCACGTACTTGTGTCTATTTTGTAAATCATTTATAAAACCTGCATGTATTCTCATCCCAAAAATATTAGATTTTAAAAGTGGGACTATAACTCACTTTCACAGATTTTTACTTCGTCGAGAAGTAAGACTTGGCCACTGTTGATTCACGAACCTATAACAATATATACATATATATTAAAGTATGTTCAAAATATATTTACAACACTTTTAATATATTTTGATGTTTTAAGTTTATTAAGTCAGCTGTCCTCGTTAGTAACCTACAACTAGTTGTCCACAGTTAGATGTACAGAAATAAATCAATAAATATTATCTTGAATCAATCCACGACCCAGTGTATACGTATCTCAGTATTGATCACAACTCAAACTATATATATTTTGGAATCAACCTCAACCCTGTATAGCTAACTCCAACATTCACATATAGAGTGTCTATGGTTGTTCCGAAATATATATAGATGTGTCGACATGATAGGTCGAAACATTGTATACGTGTCTATGGTATCTCAAGATTACATAATATACAATACAAGTTGATTAAGTTATGGTTGGAATAGATTTGTTACCAATTTTCACGTAGCTAAAATGAGAAAAATTATCCAATCTTGTTTTACCCATAACTTCTTCATTTTAAATCCGTTTTGAATGAATCAAATTGCTATGATTTCATATTGAACTGTATTTTATGAATCTAAACAGAAAAAGTATAGGTTTATAGTCGGAAAAATAAGTTACAAGTCGTTTTTGTAAAGGTAGTCATTTCAGTCGAAAGAACGACGTCTAGATGACCATTTTAGAAAACATACTTCCACTTTGAGTTTAACCATAATTTTTGGATATAGTTTCATGTTCATAATAAAAATCATTTTCTCAAAATAACAACTTTTAAATCAAAGTTTATCATAGTTTTTAATTAACTAACCCAAAACAGCCCGCGGTGTTACTACGACGGCGTAAATCCGGTTTTACGGTGTTTTTCGTGTTTCCAGGTTTTAAATCATTAAGTTAGCATATCATATAGATATAGAACATGTGTTTAGTTAATTTTAAAAGTCAAGTTAGAAGGATTAACTTTTGTTTGCGAACAAGTTTAGAATTAACTAAACTATGTTCTAGTGATTACGAGTTTAAACCTTCGAATAAGATAGTTTTATATATATGAATCGAATGATGTTATGAACATCATTACTACCTCAAGTTTAGTAGGTAAACCTACTGGAAGTGACAAGAAATGATCTAGCTTCAAAGGATCTTGGATGGCTTGAAAGTTCTTGAAGTAGGATCATGACACAAAAACAAGTTCAAGTAAGATTTTTGCTCGAATTAAGATAGTTTATAGTTATAGAAATTGAATCAAAGTTTGAATATGAATATTACCTTGAATAAGAAAGATAACCTACTGTATATAACAAAGGTTTCTTGATCTTAGATGATTACTTGGAATGGATTAGAAAGCTTGGAAGTAAATTAGTAAACTTGAAGGGATTTTTGAAGTATTCTTGAAGTGTTCTTCCTATGATGATTATAGCTTGATTCTTGAAGTGATTTTTGATGAAGATGATGATTAACTACTGGAAAAATACGTTCATAATAGTGTGGGTGTGTTGAGAGAGAATTAGAAAGAGATTTGGAAGTGAAATGGAGTGAATGATGAGTGTTAATTGGTGAGTGGTGAGTGGGGTTAAAAGGAGTTCTAGTTAGTTGACTAGCTCATGGTAGAAGTTAAAATTGATTAGTCATACATGACATAATCAAGAGTGGAATCCCATGCTAGTTCCTATTGGTATATACCCATAGTAAGTACGTTTTGAAGCTGTGTATAATACGGGTAAGAATACGACTAGAATTCTTGATGAAAGAAAAGAATGGGAAAGTAACTGTAACCATTTTCGTTAAGTATGAGTGTTTTGATATATGTCTTGAAGTCTTCCAAAAGTATTTTAATACATCTAAATACACTACATGTATATACATTTTAACGGAGTCGTTAAGTCATCGTTAGTCGTTACATGTAAGTGTTGTTTTGAAACCTTTAAGTTAACGATCTCAATTAATGTTGTTAACCCATTTTTTATTAATCTAATGAGATGTTAAATTATTATATTATCTTGATATTATGATATATTAATATATCTTAATATGATATATATACATTTAAATGTCGTTACAACGATAATCGTTACATATATGTCTCGTTTCGAAATCCTTAAGTTAGTAGTCTTGTTTATATGTATATAACTCATTGTTAATATACTTATGGAGATACTTACTTATCATAATCTCATGTTAACCATATGTATATCCATATATATATCGGTATGTCATTTTTACAAGTTTTAACGTTCGTGAATCGCCGGTCAACTTGGGTGGTCAATTGTTTATATGAAACATATTTCAATTAATCAAGTCTTAACAAGTTTGATTGCTTAACATGTTGGAAACATTTAATCATGTAAATATCAATCTCAATTAATATATATAAACATGGAAAAGTTCGGGTCACTACAGTACCTACCCGTTAAATAAATTTCGTCCCGAAATTTTAAGCTGTTGAAGGTGTTGACGAATCTTCTGGAAATAGATGCGGGTATTTCTTCTTCATCTGATCTTCATGCTCCCAGGTGAACTCGGGTCCTCTACGAGCATTCCATCGAACCTTAACAATTGGTATCTTGTTTTGCTTAAGTCTTTTAACCTCACGATCCATTATTTCGACGGGTTCTTCGATGAATTGGAGTTTTTCATTGATTTGGATTTCATCTAACGGAATAGTGAGATCTTCTTTAGCAAAACATTTCTTCAAATTCGAGACGTGGAAAGTGTTATGTACAGCCGCGAGTTGTTGAGGTAACTCAAGTCGGTAAGCTACTGGTCCGACACGATCAATAATCTTGAATGGTCCAATATACCTTGGATTTAATTTCCCTCGTTTACCAAATCGAACAACGCCTTTCCAAGGTGCAACTTTAAGCATGATCATCTCTCCAATTTCAAATTCTATATCTTTTCTTTTAATGTCAGCGTAGCTCTTTTGTCGACTTTGGGCGGTTTTCAACCGTTGTTGAATTTGGATGATCTTCTCGGTAGTTTCTTGTATAATCTCTGGACCCGTAATCTGTCTATCCCCCACTTCACTCCAACAAATCGGAGACCTGCACTTTCTACCATAAAGTGCTTCAAACGGCGCCATCTCAATGCTTGAATGGTAGCTGTTGTTGTAGGAAAATTCTGCTAACGGTAGATGTCGATCCCAACTGTTTCCGAAATCAATAACACATGCTCGTAGCATGTCTTCAAGCGTTTGTATCATCCTTTCACTCTGCCCATCAGTTTGTGGATGATAGGCAGTACTCATGTCTAGACGAGTTCCTAATGCTTGCTGTAATGTCTGCCAGAATCTTGAAATAAATCTGCCATCCCTATCAGAGATAATAGAGATTGGTATTCCATATCTGGAGACGACTTCCTTCAAATACAGTCGTGCTAACTTCTCCATCTTGTCATCTTCTCTTATTGGCAGAAAGTGTGCTGATTTGGTGAGACGATCAACTATTACCCAAATAGTATCAAAACCACTTGCAGTCCTTGGCAATTTAGTGATGAAATCCATGGTAATGTTTTCCCATTTCCATTCTGGGATTTCGGGTTGTTGAAGTAGACCTGATGGTTTCTGATGCTCAGCTTTGACCTTAGAACACGTCAAACATTCTCCTACATATTTAGCAACATCGACTTTCATACCCGGCCACCAAAAATGTTTCTTGAGATCCTTGTACATCTTCCCCGTTCCAGGATGTATTGAGTATCTGGTTTTATGAGCTTCTCTAAGTACCATTTATCTCATATCTCCAAATCTTGGTACCCAAATCCTTTCAGCCCTATACCGGGTTCCGTCTTCCCGAATATTAAGATGCTTCTCCGATCCTTTGGGTATTTCATCCTTTAAATTTCCTTCTTTTAAAACTCCTTGTTGCGCCTCCTTTATTTGAGTAGTAAGGTTATTATGAATCATTATATTCATAGATTTTACTCGAATGGGTTCTCTGTCCTTCCTGCTCAAGGCATCGGCTACCACATTTGCCTTTCCCGGGTGGTAACGAATCTCAAAGTCGTAATCATTCAATAATTCAATCCACCTACGCTGCCTCATATTCAGTTGTTTCTGATTAAATATGTGTTGAAGACTTTTGTGGTCGGTATATATAATACTTTTGACCCCATATAAGTAGTGCCTCCAAGTCTTTAATGCAAAAACAACCGCGCCTAATTCCAAATCATGCGTCGTATAATTTTGTTCGTGAATCTTCAATTGTCTAGACGCATAAGCAATCACCTTCGTTCGTTGCATTAATACACAACCGAGACCTTGCTTTGATGCGTCACAATAAATCACAAAATCATCATTCCCTTCAGGCAATGACAATATAGGTGCCGTAGTTAGCTTTTTCTTCAATAACTGAAACGCTTTCTCTTGTTCATCATTCCATTCAAATTTCTTCCCTTTATGCGTTAATGCAGTCAAGGGTTTTGCTATTCTGGAAAAGTCTTGGATGAACCTTCTGTAGTAACCAGCTAGTCCTAAAAACTGGCGTATGTGTTTCGGAGTTTTCGGGGTTTCCCACTTTTCAACAGTTTCTATCTTTGCCAGATCCACCTTAATACCTTCTTTGTTCACTATGTGACCGAGGAATTGAACTTCTTCCAACCAAAATGCACACTTTGAAAACTTAGCGTACAATTCTTCCTTCCTCAATACTTCTAACACCTTTCTCAAATGTTCACCGTGTTCTTGGTCATTCTTTGAGTAAATAAGTATGTCATCAATGAAAACAATGACAAACTTGTCAAGGTATGGTCCACACACTCGGTTCATAAGGTTCATGAACACAGCTGGTGCATTAGTTAAACCAAACGGCATGACCATAAACTCGTAATGACCGTAACGTGTTCTGAAAGCAGTCTTTGGAATATCATCTTCTTTCACCCGCATTTGATGATACCCGGAACGTAAGTCAATCTTTGAATAAACAGACGAGCCTTGTAGTTGATCAAATAAGTCGTCGATTCTCGGTAGTGGGTAGCGGTTCTTGATGGTAAGTTTGTTCAACTCTCGGTAGTCGATACACAACCTGAATGTACCATCTTTCTTCTTGACAAACAAAACAGGAGCTCCCCACGGTGATGTGCTTGGTCGAATGAAACCACGCTCTAAAAGTTCTTGTAATTGGCTTTGCAGTTCTTTCATCTCGCTGGGTGCGAGTCTGTATGGAGCACGAGCTATTGGTGCAGCTCCTGGTACAAGATCTATTTGAAATTCAACGGATCGCTGTGGGGGTAATCCCGGTAATTCTTTCGGAAATACATCGGGAAATTCTTTTGCAATGGGAACATCATTGATGCTCTTTTCTTCAGTTTGTACTTTCTCGACGTGTGCTAGAACAGCATAGCAACCTTTTCTTATTAGTTTTTGTGCCTTCAAATTACTAATAAGATGTAGCTTCGTGTTGCCCTTTTCTCCGTACACCATTAAGGGTTTTCCTTTTTTTCGTATAATGCGAATTGCATTTTTGTAACAAACGATCTCTGCTTTCACTTCTTTCAACCAGTCCATACCGATTATCACATCAAAACTCCCTAACTCTACTGGTATCAAATCAATCTTAAATGTTTCGCTAACCAGTTTAATTTCTCGATTCCGACATATATTATCTGCTGAAATTAATTTACCATTTGCTAATTCGAGTAAAAATTTACTATCCAAAGGCGTCAATGGACAACTTAATTTAGCACAAAAATCTCTACTCATATAGCTTCTATCCGCACCCGAATCAAATAAAACGTAAGCAGATTTATTGTCAATAAGGAACGTACCCGTAACAAGCTCCGGGTCTTCCTGTGCCTCTGCCGCATTAATATTGAAAACTCTTCCGCGACCTTGTCCATTCGTGTTCTCCTGGTTCGGGCAATTTCTAATAATGTGGCCCGGTTTTCCACATTTATAACAAACTACATTGGCATAACTTGCTCCGACACTACTTGCTCCACCATTACTTGTTCCGACACCATTTGTTCCTTTCGTTCTGTTAACCCCTGGTCCGTAGACATCACACTTCGCCGCGCTATGACCATTTCTTTTACACTTGTTGCAAAATTTGGTGCAGAACCCCGAGTGATACTTTTCACACCTTTGGCATAGCTGCTTCTGATTGTTGTTGTTGTTGCGGTTATTATTGTTGTTAAGATGATTGTTGTGGTTGCTGTTGTTGTTGTTGTTGTTGTTGTTGTTGGGCCGTTTGTTGTAGTTGCGATTGATGTTGCGATTGTTAGGATAGTTGTTGCGATTATTGTTATAATTGCTGTTGTTATTGTATTGGTGATTCTTATCACCGTTTTCCTCCCACTTTCTTTTGACTTGCTTCACATTGGCCTCTTCAGCAGTCTGTTCTTTAATTCTTTCTTCAATCTGGTTCACTAGTTTGTGAGCCATTCTACATGCCTGTTGTATGGAGGCGGGCTCGTGTGAACTTATATCTTCTTGGATTCTTTCTGGTAATCCTTTCACAAACGCGTCGATCTTCTCTTCCTCATCTTCGAATGCTCCCGGACACAATAGGCACAATTCTGTGAATCGTCTTTCATATGTGGTAATATCAAATCCTTGGGTTCGTAACCCTCTAAGTTCTGTCTTGAGCTTATTGACCTCGGTTCTGGGACGGTACTTCTCGTTCATCAAGTGCTTGAATGCTGACCACGGTAGTGCGTACGCATCATCTTGTCCCACTTGCTCTAGATAGGTATTCCACCATGTTAACGCAGAACCTGTAAAGGTATGCGTAGCGTACTTCACTTTGTCCTCTTCAGTACACTTACTTATGGCAAACACCGATTCGACCTTCTCGGTCCACCGTTTCAATCCGATCGGTCCTTCGGTTCCATCAAATTCCAAAGGTTTGCAGGCAGTGAATTCTTTGTAGGTGCATCCTACACGATTTCCTGTACTGCCAGATCCAAGGTTATTGTTGGTATATAGCGCAGCCTGTACTGCGGCTATGTTTGAAGCTAGAAAAGTACGGAATTCCTCTTCATTCATATTCACGGTGCGTCGAGTAGTCGGTGCCATTTCCTTCAAAATAGTTAAATGGAACAAGTTAATCATACAGAATATTAAGAGTAGTTAATAGTATTTCGTAGCATAATATGAACTCATTTATAAAAGCTTTTTCTTCATATTAGCGTTTTATAAGTTTAAATTCGGGTAGTACCTACCCGTTAAGTTCATACTTAGTAGCTAATATACAATTCAACTACTACAATTCTATATGAAAAACTGATTGTAATAATATTTCGCGTTCAAACTTTTACACAATATTTTACAAACTTACAATACCGCTTATTTTACATATAGCATGAAATATAGCACACAATAAATTTGATACAAGATGGTTGTGAAGATAATTCTAGCTAGTACACAAGTCGTTCAGCAAAGGCAATAAAGACACGTAATTCATACGTCCAGAAACAAGTCATGCATTCTGGTTTTACTAGGATTACTTCCCATCCTTGGTCTTGTGGAACATAACAGTTATGGCCGTTGATAAGACAGCGTGTTGTAACGTCGTCAAAGGGACGAGGGTTACGTAATGACCAACAGTCTCGTAATAACCTAAAAACCTCATTTCTTACCCCAATTACCGACTCCGTCACTTGAGGGAACGTTTTGTTTAATAGTTGTAGCCCGATGTTCTTGTTCTCACTTTGGTGAGAAGCGAACATTACTAACCCGTAAGCATAACATGCTTCTTTATGTTGCATGTTAGCCGCTTTTTCTAAATCACGAAGTCCTATATTTGGATATACTGAGTCAAAATAATTTCTTAACCCGTTGCGTAAAATAGCATTTGGGTTCCCCGCAATATATGCGTCAAAGTAAACACATCGTAACTTATGGATTTCCCAATGTGATATCCCCCATCTTCCAAACGAAAGCCTTTTATAAACCAAATCATTCTTGGAACGTTCTTCGAATGTCTTACAAACTGATCTCGCCTTAAATAGTTGTGCCGAGGAATTCTGACCGACTCTAGACAAGATTTCATCAATCATGTCTCCGGGTAGGTCTCTTAAAATATTGGGTTGTCTATCCATTTTGTGTTTTTATACTGTAAAATAGACAAGAGTTAGATTCATAAAAAAAATACTTATTAATACAAGCAATTTTTACATATATCATAAAGCATAAGCACACTATATTACATATATTACACCACACGAATACAACTATCTTATTCCGACTCGCTTGCTTCTTCTTCTTTGGTTTTGGTTCGTTTTCCCAAGTTTCTAGGGATATATGATGTTCCCCTAATACGAGCCGTTATTTTCCACATTGGTTTAGAAAAACCTGGTGGTTTAGAGGTTCCCGGGTCATTGTTACAACTTAAGGACTTCGGGGGTTGACGATACATATAAAGTTCATCGGGGTTGGAATTAGATTTCTCTATTTTTATGCCCTTTCCCTTATTATTTTCTTTTGCCTTTTTAAATTCAGTTGGGGTAATTTCTATAACATCATCGGAATTCTCGTCGGAATCCGATTCATCGGAGAATTGGTAATCCTCCCAATATTTTGCTTCCTTAGCGGAAACACCATTGACCATAATTAACCTTGGTCGGTTGGTTGAGGATTTTCTTTTACTTAACCGTTTTATTATTTCCCCCACCGGTTCTATTTCTTCATCCGGTTCCGATTCTTCTTCCGGTTCCGATTCTTCTTCTGGTTCCGACTCTTCTTCCGGTTCCTCTTCGGGAACTTGTGAATCAGTCCACGAATCATTCCAATTTACATTTGACTCTTCATTATTATTAGGTGAGTCAATGGGACTTGTTCTAGAGGTAGACATCTATCACATAATATCAAACGCGTTAAGAGATTAATATATCACATAATATTCACATGTTAAAAATATATAGTTTCCAACAAAATTTGTTAAGCAATCATTTTTCAAGTAAACACGGTCGAAGTCCAGACTCACTAATGCATCCTAACAAACTACATAAGACACACTAATGCAAAATTCTAGTTCTCTAAGACCAACGCTCTGATACCAACTGAAATGTCCCGTTCTTATTGATTAAAAACGTTCCATATTAATTGATTTCGTTGCGAGGTTTTGACCTCTATATGAGACGTTTTTCAAAGACTGCATTCATTTTAAAACAAACCATAACCTTTATTTCATCAATAAAGGTTTAAAAGTTTTACGTAGATTATCAAATAATGATAATCTAAAATATCCTGTTTACACACGACCATTACATAATGGTTTACAATACAAATATGTTACAACAAAATAAGTTTCTTGAATGCAGTTTTTACACAATATCATACAAGCATGGACTCCAAATCTCGTCCTTATTTAAGTATGCGACAGCGGAAGCTCTTAATAATCACCTGAGAATAAACATGCTTTAAAACGTCAACAAAAATGTTGGCGAGTTATAGGTTTAACCTATATATATCAAATCATAATAATAGACCACAAGATTTCATATTTCAATACATATCCCATACATAGAGATAAAAATCTTTCATATGGTGAACACCTGGTAACCGACATTAACAAGATGCATATATAAGAATATCCCCATCATTCCGGGACACCCTTCGGATATGATATAAATTTCGAAGTACTAAAGCATCCGGTACTTTGGATGGGGTTTGTTAAGCCCAATAGATCTATCTTTAGGATTCGCGTCAATTAGGGTGTCTGTTCCCTAATTCTTAGATTACCAGACTTAATAAAAAGGGGCATATTCGATTTCGATAATTCAACCATAGAATGTAGTTTCACGTACTTGTGTCTATTTTGTAAATCATTTATAAAACCTGCATGTATTCTCATCCCAAAAATATTAGATTTTAAAAGTGGGACTATAACTCACTTTCACAGATTTTTACTTCGTCGAGAAGTAAGACTTGGCCACTGTTGATTCACGAACCTATAACAATATATACATATATATTAAAGTATGTTCAAAATATATTTACAACACTTTTAATATATTTTGATGTTTTAAGTTTATTAAGTCAGCTGTCCTCGTTAGTAACCTACAACTAGTTGTCCACAGTTAGATGTACAGAAATAAATCAATAAATATTATCTTGAATCAATCCACGACCCAGTGTATACGTATCTCAGTATTGATCACAACTCAAACTATATATATTTTGGAATCAACCTCAACCCTGTATAGCTAACTCCAACATTCACATATAGAGTGTCTATGGTTGTTCCGAAATATATATAGATGTGTCGACATGATAGGTCGAAACATTGTATACGTGTCTATGGTATCTCAAGATTACATAATATACAATACAAGTTGATTAAGTTATGGTTGGAATAGATTTGTTACCAATTTTCACGTAGCTAAAATGAGAAAAATTATCCAATCTTGTTTTACCCATAACTTCTTCATTTTAAATCCGTTTTGAATGAATCAAATTGCTATGGTTTCATATTGAACTGTATTTTATGAATCTAAACAGAAAAAGTATAGGTTTATAGTCAGAAAAATAAGTTACAAGTCGTTTTTGTAAAGGTAGTCATTTCAGTCGAAAGAACGACGTCTAGATGACCATTTTAGAAAACATACTTCCACTTTGAGTTTAACCATAATTTTTGGATATAGTTTCATGTTCATAATAAAAATCATTTTCTCAGAATAACAACTTTTAAATCAAAGTTTATCATAGTTTTTAATTAACTAACCCAAAACAGCCCGCGGTGTTACTACGACGGCGTAAATCCGGTTTTACGGTGTTTTTCGTGTTTCCAGGTTTTAAATCATTAAGTTAGCATATCATATAGATATAGAACATGTGTTTAGTTAATTTTAAAAGTCAAGTTAGAAGGATTAACTTTTGTTTGCGAACAAGTTTAGAATTAACTAAACTATGTTCTAGTGATTACGAGTTTAAACCTTCGAATAAGATAGTTTTATATATATGAATCGAATGATGTTATGAACATCATTACTACCTCAAGTTTAGTAGGTAAACCTACTGGAAGTGACAAGAAATGATCTAGCTTCAAAGGATCTTGGATGGCTTGAAAGTTCTTGAAGTAGGATCATGACACAAAAACAAGTTCAAGTAAGATTTTTGCTCGAATTAAGATAGTTTATAGTTATAGAAATTGAATCAAAGTTTGAATATGAATATTACCTTGAATAAGAAAGATAACCTACTGTATATAACAAAGGTTTCTTGATCTTAGATGATTACTTGGAATGGATTAGAAAGCTTGGAAGTAAATTAGTAAACTTGAAGGGATTTTTGAAGTATTCTTGAAGTGTTCTTCCTATGATGATTATAGCTTGATTCTTGAAGTGATTTTTGATGAAGATGATGATTAACTACTGGAAAAATACGTTCATAATAGTG
Source organism: Rutidosis leptorrhynchoides (assembly GCF_046630445.1). NCBI lineage: Eukaryota > Viridiplantae > Streptophyta > Magnoliopsida > Asterales > Asteraceae > Rutidosis > Rutidosis leptorrhynchoides. The sequence continues at coordinate 350,419,285 of NC_092342.1, read as the reverse complement.
TGGGTGTGTTGAGAGAGAATTAGAAAGAGATTTGGAAGTGAAATGGAGTGAATGATGAGTGTTAATTGGTGAGTGGTGAGTGGGGTTAAAAGGAGTTCTAGTTAGTTGACTAGCTCATGGTAGAAGTTAAAATTGATTAGTCATACATGACATAATCAAGAGTGGAATCCCATGCTAGTTCCTATTGGTATATACCCATAGTAAGTACGTTTTGAAGCTGTGTATAATACGGGTAAGAATACGACTAGAATTCTTGATGAAAGAAAAGAATGGGAAAGTAACTGTAACCATTTTCGTTAAGTATGAGTGTTTTGATATATGTCTTGAAGTCTTCCAAAAGTATTTTAATACATCTAAATACACTACATGTATATACATTTTAACGGAGTCGTTAAGTCATCGTTAGTCGTTACATGTAAGTGTTGTTTTGAAACCTTTAAGTTAACGATCTCAATTAATGTTGTTAACCCATTTTTTATTAATCTAATGAGATGTTAAATTATTATATTATCTTGATATTATGATATATTAATATATCTTAATATGATATATATACATTTAAATGTCGTTACAACGATAATCGTTACATATATGTCTCGTTTCGAAATCCTTAAGTTAGTAGTCTTGTTTATATGTATATAACTCATTGTTAATATACTTATGGAGATACTTACTTATCATAATCTCATGTTAACCATATGTATATCCATATATATATCGTTAAGCCGTTTTTACAAGTTTTAACGTTCGTGAATCGCCGGTCAACTTGGGTGGTCAATTGTTTATATGAAACATATTTCAATTAATCAAGTCTTAACAAGTTTGATTGCTTAACATGTTGGAAACATTTAATCATGTAAATATCAATCTCAATTAATATATATAAACATGGAAAAGTTCGGGTCACTACAACAAAGAGCTAACACACAAACATCACCCAAGTGCTGTCTACAGAGACTCTGGCGGCTCGGCCAAACCATTAACCACCAGTTGATCGGGCTGGGGCTTACCAGAAGTTCCTCCACCACCGTATGTATATACATAATCCACACGCGACGGACGCGTCATTCACCTATATATACACCACGGTTGTCTAGGCTACCACAGAGGAACCCAACCCGCAGGTTGATCTCTCCTACCGAGGCTACCACACAATAGGGACGCACTGGGCTCCAGCAGACAAGCATCAACTAACATGCAGTCATCACAGCACACTAACTAACTGTATCAATAAGTTCAACTAACTAGCATGGCAGTCATAATATAACATGCTACTCTATACTATATTCCACAGTCAGTCCCACTCACCGATTACCAGCAAACGAGAAGGTGTTCAGCTATCTAATCACTGAACCTTCTCTTTCTCCTTTTCTCCTGAGAAATACATATACACGAGTTAGTTTATGTCCATAAACACCAAATAACACAAATATAGAAATCAACACTTAGTAAAAATTTCACTGTCTAAGACCATCGGTCGATCGTCAGAGACTATCGGCCGATCGTCACTACTCCATCGGCCGGTGGACTACACCATCGGTCGATCGTCTAGTCCGTCGACCGATCGTCTCACTCCATCGGTCGATGGTCAGAGACCATCGGCCGAGGGTAGTTCATCTGCAGAAGCTGAAGCCAAAGTGACGGGTTTCACCCAAATTCATCCAATTCTTGCTCTAGAGCTCGATTTTTACCTCAAAACTGACCAAATCTAAGACACTATACATCAAGAAACATAAACCCACAAGATTTGGACTCAAACAACATCAAATTCAACTCTTTTGACCCAAATTACCCACTTTGTAAAAACTATCACAAAAACCCAATTTTCTTGAAGATTAAATCATGAAAACTTGTGATTCTTACCTTGATAGAATCAGTAGATCATAAGGAACACGAAAATGTAAATGATTTGAGCTCAAGAACAAAGATTAGAAATTAGGGTTTGGTATGTGAAAGAGATGAAGGTACGGGAGGGTTTAGGAGTTTTCTAGAAAATGGAAGAATAACCCTCCCACCAAACACTTATGAGTCTTAAAACTCATACATCACAACACACGGGTATTTATCAGTTATCTGATATCTTTCGTACAGCATTTGGCAACCCAAACGAAGTCCAAATTAAATAAACAAACCTGTTCTGTGACCCTTGTCACAAACTGGTCATAACCACGTCATCAAATAACAATAAATGTTAATTAAAATAAAAACATATAAAACCACACAACGGCAAAATAGACCATTTCAACTAGGCCCGATTCAAGGATGTTACAATGATATATGTAAAAATTGCTTGTATTAATAAGTATTTTTTTATGAATCTAACTCTTGTCAATTTTACAGTATAAAAACACAAAATGGATAGACAACCCAATATTTTACGAGACCTACCCGGAGACATGATTGATGAAATCTTGTCTAGAGTCGGTCAGAATTCTTCGGCACAACTATTTAAGGCGAGATCAGTTTGTAAGACATTCGAAGAACGTTCCAAGAATGTCTTGGTTTATAAAAGGCTTTCGTTCGAAAGATGGGGGATATCACATTGGGAAATCCATAAGTTACGATGTGTTTACTTTGACGCATATATTGCGGGGAACCCAAATGCTATTTTACGCAATGGGTTAAGAAATTATTTTGACTCAATATATCCGAATATTGGACTTCGTGATTTAGAAAAAGCGGCTAACATGCAACATAAAGAAGCATATTATGCTTACGGATTAGTAATGTTCGCTTCTCACCAAAGTGAGAACAAGAACATCGGCCTACAACTATTAAACAAAACGTTCCCACAAGTGACGGAGTCGGTAATTGGGGTAAGAAATGAGGTTTTTAGATTGTTACGGGACTGTTGGACATTACGTAACCCTCGTCCCTTTGACGACGTTACAACACGCTGTCTTATCAAAGGCCATAACGGTTATGTTCCACAAGACCAAGGATGGGAAGTAATCCTAGTAAAACCAGAATGCATGACTTGTTTCTGGACGTATGAATTACGTGTCTTTATTGCCTTTGCTAAACGACTTGTGTACTAGCTAGAATTATCTTCACAACCATCTTGTATCAAATTTATTGTGTGCTATATTTCATGCTATATGTAAAATAAGCGGTATTGTAAGTTTGTAAAATATTGTGTAAAAGTTTGAACGCGAAATATTATTATAATCAGTTTTTCATATAGAATTGTAGTAGTTGAATTGTATATTAGCTACTAAGTATGAACTTAACGGGTAGGTACTACCCGAATTTAAACTTATAAAACGCTAATATGAAGAAAAAGCTTTTATAAATGAGTTCATATTATGCTACGAAATACTATTAACTACTCTTAATATTCTGTATGATTAACTTGTTCCATTTGACTATTTTGAAGGAAATGGCACCGACTACTCGACACACCGTGAATATGAATGAAGAGGAATTCCGTACTTTTCTAGCTTCAAACATAGCCGCAGTACAGGCTGCGCTACATACCAACAATAACCTTGGATCTAGCAGTACAGGAAATCATGTAGGATGCACCTACAAAGAATTCACTGCCTGCAAACCTTTGGAATTTGATGGAACCGAAGGACCGATCGGATTGAAACGGTGGACCGAGAAGGTCTAATCGGTGTTTGCCATAAGTAAGTGTACTGAAGATGACAAAGTGAAGTACGCTACGCATACCTTCACAGGTTCTGCGTTAACATGGTGGAATACCTATCTAGAGCAAGTGGGACAAGACGATGCGTACGCACTACCGTGGTCAGGATTCAAGCACTTGATGAACGAGAAGTACCGTCCCAGAACCGAGGTCAATAAGCTCAAGACAGAACTTAGAGGGTTACGAACCCAAGGATTTGATATTACCACGTACGAAAGATGATTCACAGAATTGTGCCTATTGTGTCCGGGAGCGTTCGAAGATGAGGAAGAGAAGATCGACGCGTTTGTGAAAGGATTACCGGAAAGAATCCAAGAAGATATAAGTTCACATGAGCCCGCCTCCATACAACAGGCATGTAGAATGGCTCACAAACTAGTGAACCAGATTGAGGAAAGAATTAAAGAACAGATGGCTGAAGAGGCCAATGTGAAGCAAGTCAAATGAAAGTGGGAGGAAAAAGGTGATAAGAATCACCAATACAACAACAACAGCAATTACAATAATAATCGCAACAATTATCCCAACAATCGCAACATCAATCGCAACTATAACAAACGGCCTGATGATGTAGCGTGAGGGTACGAAATAGTATTATTTTTACTAGGAAATACTACAAAATATGACACAAGTTTTATTAATTTACGGATGGGATATACCTAAACCTTGCTACAACACTATAGGCAGTGTACCTAATCGTAGAGTAGTGTAGTTTTTAGTAAGTCCGGTTCGTTCCACAGGGAGCTAGTGATTACGTACTATATTTTTATAAAACTATATTTATATAAATATATATATATATATATATATATATATATATATATATATATATATATATATATATATATATATATATATATATAAGTAGTAATATTATTATAAAAGGGGGTTTTTACCGTTTAATGACCGGTTTGTCGATTTTATATTTTTAAGCGTAAAGATAAATGACAATAATTAAAGTGCGTAAAATAAATAAATGACGATAAATAAAATAACAATAAATAAAATTGCGATAGAATATGAAATAAAAGGATTATGCTTATTTAAACTTCCGTAATCATGATGTTTGACGTTTTGATTTTAATTAATTGTTACTCGGGTTAATTGTCCTTTGTCATGGTTTATTTGATACCTATATGGTTTTTATCCATAATAGTCCATCGGTCATAAATATAAAGTGCGAGTGTCCTCGTCAAATTACCCTTATACCCGAAGTCAAATATTCCAACTAATTAAGGATTTAAACTGTGACGCAGTTATCACTTATGTCAACAATTACACCAGTTATCACTGTATGTAATCTACCCCTGTTTTGATTAGATATGAATATTAATTTACCCACTTGATCAGTTTGAATAATCAATTACCCAACCCGAATAATTAATTAAATGATTATAATAGATTCCATATGAACGTCACTAAATAGGACAACCATAATCATTATTAATTATTAGGATAATTAATTTGAAGATAGGTTCGACAGACTCCAATGAGTTGTCACTCAATTAGACAATACCCCCATCTATTAATAGTCAATAGTCCAATTTCCACAAGTGTCGGTCTTTTGCCCAAACCTTAATTATGGTACAAAGCCCAATTACCCAATTTTAGTAATTAGCCCAACATCATGATTACTTCGTTTTAAATAAGCATAATAATAACTTAGCTACGAGACATTAATATAAAAAGGTTGAACATAACTTACAATGATTAAAAATAGCGTAGCGTTACACGGACAGAATTTCGACTTACATACTCAAACGATCTCTATCATAAATCTTATTATTATCATAACTTAAACTTAAAATTAAGATTATTGTTATATCTTATTACATTAACATTATGATAGAGAATTATAGATATTGATATTAAATATAGAAAAGGGATTTAGGATAGAAAATGGTGTGTTTTTTTTTTCTATCGAATACACTGCCTTTTATAGGCGAATTCTGAATTTGATTTTTCACTTACGACCCCTGAACTATGCTCAATTAACAACTTTTTATTATTTAATATTATTCTTATTATGAATTATTTAAATATTATATTTTATTCTTGTGCATAGTTGACTTGTAATTTTTACACCGTTGCGTCGAGCGTTGAAAGTTGACTTAGGTCCCAGTTCCGGATTTTCGAACGTCCTTGCGTACTATTTTATATCGTGTACTTTGCGTTTTGTAACTTGTACTCTTGTCATTTTTAGACGTTCTTCATCAATAATTTGAACCTTTTTGATTGTATCTTGTACTTTTGAGCTTTTTGGACCTTTGCGTCTTCAAATCTTCGTTTTCGCCTTTTGTCTTCGCACTTATTTAAAATAAACGAATATTACTCGAAAATGGAACAATTGCAACTAAAATCTTGTCTTTCTTGGGGGATTTTGCTATGAAATATATGTTCCTTTTTAGCCTTATCAATATCCCCACACTTGAGCGTTGCTTGTCCTCAAGCAATACAGTCTTGAAATAATATAATACATCACACGAATCACTTCTTTATTCTTCACACTTTGTACATCAGTGATTTTGATAGAGCGGTATAAACAATGATATTAACAATAGAACCATGGTTAAAGGTGGGTGTGTCATCCACAGTTGCCTTGGGTTTAGGTCAACGACACTTGCAATCAAATAGCCGATTTACTTTCGGTTTCCAAAGCAAAGTGCACATTTGAAAGGCGGTTTACAGTCCCACATGACTATAAAAATGTAGATCCTTTAGGAAATTGGATCTTTATGAAAACATTTGATCTTTTAAAAATTCAAGCTAGATTTTACCCTAGACAAGTTTTCTGATTTGACCCACCATCGGTGTTGCAAAATATATTTGTGGATCAATATTTTGGCTAAAAACATTTAGGTTCGTGTAATCCACTGCTATCCCGGTATCGGAAAGTACACATCCAGTTTACTTGTTCCGTATATTACCTTTCGGTAAACTACCGTCCGGTTGTAAAGGAAAGCGATGAACAAGAAACTGTTAAGGCAATGTCCCGTGACATGCAGATGATTATGGTCTTTTAATGTGTCGGATGCTAGAACTATCCTTGGTAGGAGCGATAGTAAAGATCATCCTATGATTTTTCGGTCTGGCACAAGGTCCTGTCTCCGACCATGCTATGCAACCACCGTTCTTACGGTTGACACCCGATTTGGTTCAGGTGACCTAATGAATTCTGATGAATTCTCAGGATTTTACGTTCAATGGTAATGAACGCATTGAAAATGGGTTTTCAGAAAACAAATCGGTTTTAATTTTGATCAAAATATTTTCTCGTTCAAGCTCGAGTTTAGATATCATCGAATTCCATGAGTTTGAATTCTCAATCTTTAAGGTCAATCTCTAGGATTGAGTATTATCAGTCTTAAAAGCTGATTTTTAATCTTTAAGGAGATTATCCTTTTCTGGGGATCTGATTCATTAGTCTTATCAAGCTAATTTGCACGGTGCCTCCCCATTGTACGAGATAAATCCTTCTCATGGTTAGGATAAATCTGACCACTTGGCGACCCTGTTTGATGCTGAGGTCCGTGGATTTCCTGCTGATTTTAGTGATGACTTTTCTAGATTTTTCGTCAACCTACAGCTGGTCTGGACGACAACTTCATGACCTAAATTAAGAAGCGCGTGTCTTTTTCGGAAGACTTTACTTCCTTTTAATGATGGAATTGATTCATCGTGTAGATCCATCTTTCTTTCAAATGTATTACAGTAAACCGGGTAAAACTGATTAGTATCGTCCAAAGCAAAAGTACCCGCAATAATCTTGTACAAAAATATGTGATATATGTTTTAAATTGAATAACTTGGTACATTCTTCCCACACTTAGTTTCTTTCTTTGCCTTTTTATTTTCTTCTATTTCATTTTAAATGAATTCAAGCGTTTTAGGGTGTTTCTCAATTTATGTCCTTTTCGAGGTAACGATAATTTCGGTATTATCACCTAGTTTTCATCGTTCATAAATATGTATAAACATGATTTTGAGTTCATTTAATTGAAAATTTTTCAAATTTTCACAAAATTTGGCAAATAAACTAAGTGTAAACCCGAGAGAATTTATAACCCTTCCCCACACTTGAGATCATGCAATGCCCTCATTTGCATGAAATCAGACTATAATTATAAATTCATGAGGGTGATTAGTGTAGAAAAGTGATTAAAAATACCCAGTTTGTAAGCATATTATTTTACATCACATTTGATATTTTGCGCCTTGTCATCAAAATTAGTAGCTTTTTGTTGAACTTAATGACAGTCTTTGAAAGTGCGCTGTTTTACCCTGTTGTGTACATAACATAAAATACAAACATATATACATATTTTTGAAGTTTGGTATATAACCCCTACGTTCAAAAATTAATATAATATATTTTTTTTTTTGCATACTTTAGATCAATAAAATTAAATGATAACAAAATTTGTCGCCCCGCCCTCGGGTAAAGCAATTTCGGCTCAACGACCTAGTCTTTAACTCACGACGAATTTTAGAAATCATTTTTTAAACTTAATGAATTAAAGTAAATTTTGTTTTTTAAAAACTTAAATTAAAATGCATATTAATTTCATAAAAAAAAACCTACAAAACAAAAATTCAGAATGGAGGGAGAAAACTAGTTCTTTAGTGTCTGCTAGCGGAAAAGACCAATCGGGTTCCATTCTCGGAACTACACGAGAACAGAACAACTAACTCTAGATAGCATTTTTTTTAGAACATTTGAATCTCCCCACACTTAGGTAGCCGTGGTGTCAAAATTGTGATTAACTTCATCGTTAATTTCTCTTGGTCCATAATCAACTTGCATATCTGTGACTTTTGCTTTAAGCCAGTGACCAGCTTTTTCCGTAATATCCACAAATTCAACTAGCTTCGCCTTTTCTTTAGGCGACAGATTGGATACTAACCGGTTATATAACTTAAAGTTTCCCTTACTTTTAGCATCAATAACCCGTTTAAAAAGTTTCTTCATTGAACTGTTAATAACGGGGTTATTTAATTTCGTATCAACTATGGGGTTCTTTATTATCAAGTCATCATTAGGTGTTACTTCATTTTCCCCACACTTAGGCGTTCTATTATTGTTAAGCATTACCGTTGGAGTTGGTAAAACAACATGGTTCTTACCAATCGTTTTTGTCGGTTCAACGGTTTTGGTTTGTGGATATTTAGACTGTCGAATCATAAAGGTGATCGATTTCTCATCATTACTAAGTGTCATTCTACCCTTTCTTACATCAAATAACGCCCCGGTGGACGCTAAGAATGGTCGACCTAAAATTAGAGGAACGTTTGAGTCCTCTTCTATGTCAATGACAATGAATTCGACTAGAAAGGTTAAATTACCTACTTGAACGGGTAGGTTGTCAGCAATTCCAACTGGGTGCTTAATGGTTTGATCAAGGAGTCGAACACTCATATCCGTTGGAGTTAACTCACCTACACCTAATCTCTTATATAGTGAAAGAGGCATAACACTCACACTTGAACCTAAATCTGCTAGTGCATCATACATGACACAATCACTAAGTAGACAAGGAACAATAAATTCACCCGGATCACCTACCCTAGGTGGAGGATTTGGTGGAACTGTCTTCACCGGGTTTACTTCTACTGTTTTTGTTTCTTGCACTTTTTTATTCTTCTTCTTCTTCTTTCTAGAGGTATCACAAACTTTATTACCTATTACTTGCTTATACTCAACTCCTTTTCTTGGAAACGGGATAGGTGGTCTGTATGGTGCCACCACTGGCTTTACATACTCGGGTGGTGGTGGTGGTGGTGTAACTTCTTCATTGTTACTCACATCTAAAACCTTCCCATCTTCTGGTGCTGGTTTTTTAGAATTCGTTGACACCATATTAACATTCTCATTCCGAGGGTTTACTTCAGTATTACTCGGTAGCTTTCCTTGTTCCCTTTCACTCATCATGCTAGCAAGAGTACCTACGTGTTTTTCAAGATTCAAAATGGAAGCTTGTTGAGTTCTTAATGACTGATCAAACCTCTCGTTCGTTTGGGTTTGAGATGTAATGAATTGTGTTTGAGATTCAATCAGCTTTGCCATCATTTCTTCTAGATTTGGCTTTTTCTCTTCGGGTTGTTGTGGTGGTTTATACAAGCTAGGTCTTTGTTGATTGAAAGTGTTGTTTTGAGTTGGTTGGTTATTCGGACCTTGTTGGTTATACGAGTTGTTGTTTGGTCCATTTAGATTGTAAAGAATGTTTTGATTTCGATTGAAGTTTAGCTTTGGCGGTTGATAATTATTTTGATAATTATTTCCCGGCCTTTGGTTCATGTAGGAAACATTCTCTCGTTGTTCCATTGTTGGTTCAATGTGACAATCTTTCAATAAGTGTGGTCCACCGCATTGCTCACAACTGATTCGTATTGCGTGAATATCTTTATTCATCTTTTCCATTCGTCTTTCGAAAGCATCTATTTTTGCGGAAACGGAATCAAAGTCATGGCTAGAATCGGCTCTAGCCGCTTTAGATGATCGAAAGATATCTTTTTCTTGGTGCCACTCATGCGAGTGGGAGGCTGTGTTATCAATAATTTTGTAAGCTTCAGTTGCGGTTTTCTTCATAATGGAACCACCGGCTGTTATGTCGATGTCTTTTCGTGTAGCAACGTTGACACCTTGGTAGAATATTTGTACTATTTGGTAAGTGTCTAAACCGTGTTGAGGACATCCTCTCAACATCCTTCCGAATCTTGTCCACGCCTCATATAATGTTTCATTTGGCTTTTGCGTGAACGTAACAATTTCTCCTTGAAGTCTCACGGCTTTAGATGCCGGAAAGAATTGTTTAAGAAATTTTTCAACTAAAACATCCCATGTGTCAATCGCCCCTTCAGGTAACGATTCTAACCAATCTTTGGCTTCTCCCTTTAAAGTCCAGGGAAACAACATGAGATAGATCTGCTCATCTTCCACTTCTCGGATTTTGAATAGTGTACAAATTCTTTTAAACGTACGAAGGTGTTCGTTAGGATCTTCATTCGGTGCACCACTGAATTGGCATTGGTTAGTTACCATGTGTAGAATTTGTCCTTTGATTTCATAATCTGGCGCATTAACTTCTGGCTTAATAATGGCGTGACCTTGGCCAGTGCGCTTAGCTCTCATTCGATCTTCCATACTTAGAGGTTCTAGATTTTCCATGATTGGATTTGTTGTATCCGAATCACTAGAGGATTCTGATTTAACGGTTTGTGGCTCAGGAGGAATAATTAGTGGTTCAGGATCTCTGAATTGTCCTTGAATATCTTCCGGGTTCTCAGTTGTGAAATCGGGTTCAAAAGATGGATTATCGGAAATTTGAGTTGGAGTTCTTGTTTGATTAGATGATGATTCTAAAGAAAAATCAACGGCGACAATATTGGCTAAATGCCTTGATCGAGTTACAGGCGGTGAACGTATGAAAGGTGGTGAACGTTTTGCTCGGTGCATTCACTGAATATCCTATTAGTTTTTAAAAAGGAAAAAAAAATTATAATAAGTTATCCAATTAATAGACTTTTCTGATTTTGCCCACGTTTCGAATAGCCAAAAGATGCAGCAGAGGGGCAGGATTCGTTTGGTCTCAATATAATTGAGTACTGTTTGGCTCCAATAACCCGGTCCACGTACAAATCCAACTATTACTACGAACCAGAAAATTTTGATGTCTATCAATTTAACCACTTAAAATAAATTTTCGTAATTTTAAGAAATTTAGAGAAGAAGTAGAAAAAATTCTAAGTCCTAAAAACTAGAATGGCGAGAAATAAGAGAGAAAAAGATTGCGCGTCGAAAAGTGTCGAAAAATAAAAAGGTCGAAAAATAAGCGTCGAAAAATAAAAATAAGAAGGTAGTGCGAAATACGGCGTCGTAAAATTCTAAAGCACCTAAAACTTAGTCTAAGGAATAAGCACTTAAGGGATTTTACGGCAAAGCCTAAAAATTCTAGAAGTAAAAATAACTATGGCAAAACTAAACTTAATACTAAAAGTTGCGACTATAGTCTAAAAATCTAAAGGTAATAAAACTAAAAAAAAACATTTTTTTTTATAGACAAAATCTTAAAAAAATATATTTTTTTTTAATAATTTTTTTTTTTTACGTTTTTTTTTTTACGTTTTTTTTTTTTTTTTAAAACGATTTTTTTTTACAATTTTTTTTTTCTTTTTAAAAACGAATTTTTTTTTCTTAAAAAAAACGTTTTTTTTTTTTACAATTTTTTTTTTTTTTTTATAAAAAACGAATTTTTTTTTCTTTAAAAAAAAATATTTTTTTTACACAAATTTTTTTTTTAACTCATTTACTATTCATGAATAGTAAATGAAAAGAAATTAATTAATTTACTATTCACATGAAAGCGACATTATAGAAATTATTAATTATAAGTTACATAATATACCCCTGAAGTATTTAATAAATACGACTTTTTTAAAATTTACGTTTATTCTAAAATATTATTATATTATTATATTCTATTTCAATATTATTATATTATTATATTCTATTTTAATATTATTATATTATTATATTTTATTTCAATATTATTATAATTAAAAATATAGCGTTTTAGCGCTCCCCGGCAGCGGCGCCAAAAACTTGATGATGTAGCGTGAGGGTACGAAATAGTATTATTTTTACTAGGAAATACTACAAAATATGACACAAGTTTTATTAATTTACGGATGGGATATACCTAAACCTTGCTACAACACTATAGGCAGTGTACCTAATCGTAGAGTAGTGTAGTTTTTAGTAAGTCCGGTTCGTTCCACAGGGAGCTAGTGATTACGTACTATATTTTTATAAAACTATATTTATATAAATATATATATATATATATAAGTAGTAATATTATTATAAAAGGGGGGTTTTTACCGTTTAATGACCGGTTTGTCGATTTTATATTTTTAAGCGTAAAGATAAATGACAATAATTAAAGTGCGTAAAATAAATAAATGACGATAAATAAAATAACAATAAATAAAATTGCGATAGAATATGAAATAAAAGGATTATGCTTATTTAAACTTCCGTAATCATGATGTTTGACGTTTTGATTTTAATTAATTGTTACTCGGGTTAATTGTCCTTTGTCATGGTTTATTTGATACCTATATGGTTTTTATCCAAAATAGTCCATCGGTCATAAATATAAAGTGTGAGTGTCCTCGTCAAATTACCCTTATACCCGAAGTCAAATATTCCAACTAATTAAGGATTTAAACTGTGACGCAGTTATCACTTCTGTCAACAATTACACCAGTTATCACTGTATGTAATCTACCCCTGTTTTGATTAGATATGAATATTAATTTACCCACTTGATCAGTTTGAATAATCAATTACCCAACCCGAATAATTAATTAAATAATTATAATAGATTCCATATGAACGTCACTAAATAGGACAACCATAATCATTATTAATTATTAGGATAATTAATTTGAAGATAGGTTCGACAGACTCCAATGAGTTGTCACTCAATTAGACAATACCCCCATCTATTAATAGTCAATAGTCCAATTTCCACAAGTGTCGGTCTTTTGCCCAAACCTTAATTATGGTACAAAGCCCAATTACCCAATTTTAGTAATTAGCCCAACATCATGATTACTTCGTTTTAAATAAGCATAATAATAACTTAGCTACGAGACATTAATATAAAAAGGTTGAACATAACTTACAATGATTAAAAATAGCGTAGCGTTACACGGACAGAATTTCGACTTACATACTCAAACGATCTCTATCATAAATCTTATTATTATCATAATTTAAACTTAAAATTAAGATTATTGTTATATCTTATTACATTAACATTATGATAGAGAATTATAGATATTGATATTAAATATAGAAAAGGGATTTAGGATAGAAAATGGTGTGTTTTTTTTTCTATCGAATACACTGCCTTTTATAGGCGAATTCTGAATTTGATTTTTCACTTACGACCCCTGAACTATGCTCAATTAACAACTTTTTATTATTTAATATTATTCTTATTATGAATTATTTAAATATTATATTTTATTCTTGTGCATAGTTGACTTGTAATTTTTACACCGTTGCGTCGAGCGTTGAAAGTTGACTTAGGTCCCAGTTCCGGATTTTCGAACGTCCTTGCGTACTATTTTATATCGTGTACTTTGCGTTTTGTAACTTGTACTCTTGTCATTTTTAGACGTTCTTCATCAATAATTTGAACCTTTTTGATTGTATCTTGTACTTTTGAGCTTTTTGGACCTTTGCGTCTTCAAATCTTCGTTTTCGCCTTTTGTCTTCGCACTTATTTAAAATAAACGAATATTACTCGAAAATGGAACAATTGCAACTAAAATCTTGTCTTTCTTGGGGGATTTTGCTATGAAATATATGTTCCTTTTTAGCCTTATCACGGCCCAACAACAACAACAACAACAACAACAACAGCAACTACAACAATCATCCCAACAACAATAACAACCGCAACAACAACAACAATCAGAAGCAGCTATGCCAAAGGTGTGAAAAGTATCACTCGGGGTTCTGCACCAAATTTTGCAACAAGTGTAAAAGAAATGGTCATAGCGCGGTGAAGTGTGAGGTCTACGGACCAGGGGTTAACAGAACGAAAGGAACAAATGGTGTCGGAACGAGTAATGGCGGAGCAAGTAGTGTCGGAGCAAGTTATGCCAATGTAGTTTGTTATAAATGTGGAAAACCGGGCCACATTATTAGAAATTGCCCGAACCAGGAGAACACGAATGGACAAGGCCGCGGAAGAGTTTTCAATATTAATGCGACAGAGGCACAGGAAGACCCGGAGCTTGTTACGGGTACGTTTCTTATTGACAATAAATCTGCTTACGTTTTATTTGATTCGGGTGCGGATAGAAGCTATATGAGTAGAGATTTTTGTGCTAAATTAAGTTGTCCATTGACGCCGTTGGATAGTAAATTTTTACTCGAATTAGCAAACGGTAAATTAATTTCAGCAGATAATATATGTCGGAATCGAGAAATGAAACTGGATAGCGAAATATTTAAGATTGATTTGATACCAGTAGAGTTAGGGAGTTTTGATCTAATAGTTGGCATGGACTGGCTGAAGAAGGTGAAAGCAGAAATCGTATGTTATAAAAATGTAATTCGCATTGTACGAGAAGAAGGATAACCCTTAATGGTGTACGGAGAAAAGGGCAACATGAAGCTACATCTTATTAATAATTTGAAGGCACAAAAACTAATAAGAAAAGGTTGCTATGCTGTTCTAGCACACGTCGAGAAAGTACAAACTGAAGAAAAGAGCATCAATGATGTTCCCGTCGCAAAAGAATTTCCCGATGTATTTCCGAAAGAATTACCTGGACTACCTCCACATCGATCTGTTGAATTTCAAATAGATCTTGTACCAGGAGCTGCACCAATAGCTCGTGCTCCTTATAGACTCGCACCCAGCGAGATGAAAGAACTGCAAAGCCAACTGCAAGAACTATTAGAACGTGGTTTCATTCGAACAAGCACATCACCGTGGGAGCTCCTGTTTTGTTTGTCAAGAAGAAAGATGGTACATTCAGGTTGTGTATCGACTATCGAGAGTTGAACAAACTTACCATCAAGAACCGCTACCCACTACCGAGAATCGACGACTTATTTGATCAACTACAAGGCTCGTCTATTTATTCAAAGATTGACTTACGTTCCGGGTATCATCAAATGCGGGTGAAAGAAGATGATATTCCAAAGACTGCTTTCAGAACACGTTACGGTCATTACGAGTTTATGGTCATGCCGTTTGGTTTAACTAATGCACCAGCTGTGTTCATGGACCTTATGAACCGAGTGTGTGGACCATACCTTGACAAGTTTGTCATTGTTTTCATTGATGACATACTTATTTACTCAAAGAATGACCAAGAACACGGTGAACATTTGAGAAAGGTGTTAGAAGTATTGAGGAAGGAAGAATTGTACGCTAAGTTTTCAAAGTGTGCATTTTGGTTGGAAGAAGTTCAATTCCTCGGTCACATAGTGAACAACGAAGGTATTAAGGTGGATCCAGCAAAGATAGAAACTGTTGAAAAGTGGGAAACCCCAAAAACTCCGAAACACATACGCCAGTTTTTAGGACTAGCTGGTTACTACAGAAGGTTCATCCAAGACTTTTCTAGAATAGCAAAACCCTTGACTGCATTAACGCATAAAGGGAAGAAATTTGAATGGAATGATGAACAAGAGAAAGCGTTTCAGTTATTGAAGAAAAAGCTAACTACGGCACCTATATTGTCATTGCCTGAAGGGAATGATGATTTTGTGATTTATTGTGACGCATCAAAGCAAGGTCTCGGTTGTGTATTAATGCAACGAACGAAGGTGATTGCTTATGCGTCTAGACAATTGAAGATTCACGAACAAAATTATACGACGCATGATTTGGAATTAGGCGCGGTTGTTTTTGCATTAAAGACTTGGAGGCACTACTTATATGGGGTCAAAAGTATTATATATACCAACCACAAAAGTCTTCAACACATATTTAATCAGAAACAACTGAATATGAGGCAGCGTAGGTGGATTGAATTGTTGAATGATTACGACTTTGAGATTTGTTACCACCTGGGGAAGGCAAATGTGGTAGCCGATGCCTTGAGCAGGAAGGACAGAGAACCCATTCGAGTAAAATCTATGAATATAATGATTCATAATAACCTTACTACTCAAATAAAGGAGGCACAACAAGGAGTTTTAAAAGAGGGAAATTTAAAGGATGAAATACCCAAAGGATCGGAGAAGCATCTTAATATTCGGGAAGACGGAACCCGGTATAGGGCTGAAAGGATTTGGGTACCAAAATTTGGAGATATGAGAGAAATGGTACTTAGAGAAGCTCATAAAACCAGATACTCAATACATCCTGGAACGGGGAAGATGTACAAGGATCTTAAGAAACATTTTTGGTGGCTAGGTATGAAAGCCGATATTGCTAAATATGTAGGAGAATGTTTGACGTGTTCTAAGGTCAAAGCTGAACATCAGAAACTATCAGGTCTACTACAACAACCTGAAATCCCGGAATGGAAATGGGAAAACATTACCATGGATTTCATTACTAAATTTCCAAGGACTGCAAGTGGTTTTGATACTATTTGGGTAATAGTTGATCGTCTCACCAAATCAGCACACTTCCTGCCAATAAGAGAAGATGACAAGATGGAGAAGTGTAAGACCCTAATCCTGTTTCTGACTTTTTAGTTGTTCGGGACGCCGTCCAGGATGGTGGGACGCCGTCCAGGTGTTAAAGGCTGGACGCCGTCCAGAAATTGGGACGCCGTCCAGTTTGTCTGTCGGGCCAGCTGGGTTATTTTAAGATTTTTAGAGGGGCAAAATGGTATTTTCACTTATAGAACGAGTTAAGGCCACAAGATCAGTTCTAGGAGCCTCATTTGCTCCACTAACACCCACACAAACACTCTCAACCTTATCTAGAGAGAGAAGAGAGGTTTTAGAGAGAGAGGTGGATTTGGAGAAGGAGGAGTCGGATTCTCGCAAAAGCTCGGGTTCTAAAGTTGTTCATCTCGCTCCTAGCTACGTTATGGTGGTATTGGTAAGCTCAAACTCCGAATTTCATTTGTTAGATTTGATGTTCAAGTTAGGGTTTTGAGCTAGATTGTTGTGAAACCCTTTTAGATGATGAAGTAGGTTCATGGTGACCTGTTAATCTTGTCACTTGGCGAGTTTTGGGTTGGTTGATGTTTTAGCCTTGATTAGGGTTTGATCTTGAGTTTAATTACTAGGTTTAGTGATTATGGAAGTGTTGGAACACTTTTGGGTGTGTTTGGTTGCCTAATTTTGAAATGGGTCAAATTAGGGTTTTGGTGTCAAAATGGGTATGACACGTGTTTAACACTTGTGTTCGGGCTTAATCGGTGTGTTAGGACCATTTTCACTCGTGTTAGTGGATATTGGTTATTTTGGGCGCGTTTTGTGCTTGGAAGTGCAAATGGGTCGAATTTGCACTAAGGGTCAATTGGGTTGGTTTGTAAGTCAACCCTAATTGTGTTGTTTGTATTGTGATAATGGAATAGGTACGTTCCATTAACGAGTTGCGGATTATTTAGAAGCATTCATCAAGACGACAAGGTGAGTGTTAATATCCTATGTGCATATGTATGTGTAGGATGGGTGCGGGTCGGGTGAAGTGGTTCTCGGTTATAGAGCTCACTTCACATATAGGTGGATTTGATGGGCTTGTGTATAGGTCCAATTGGCACGGTTGTGCATTTTGGTTGTTTACCTTTGGCGAGGTACACGTTGTGTGTACGTTATCACACGTGGTTGTGATTTGGATGTTATAACCCCAAAGGCGAAGGGTTGACATTGTTGTGATGTGGATAACCCCGATGTGGTGGATTTTATAATCCCGTGACCGTGGGTTTGATGTTGAGAAGTGAATCTCGGGTAGTGTGGATTCATGATGACTCGGGTTGTTCGGTCATCTTGTGATGAGGTAGTGAATTTCGGGTTGTGCGAATTCACTAAGGCTCGGGTAGTTTGGCCAACCTCGGTTGTTGAATTGGTGAAGAAGTGAATATCGGGTTGTGCGAATTCACTAAGGCTCGGGTTGTTCGGCCAATCTTCATTGTGGTGTTTGGTATTCGGTAATGGGTTAAGGGGTTAACCTTATTCGTTTATATATTGTTATATATATATATTGTTTTATTGTCGTGATGTAGCTAACCCTCCGGGTGTAGCTTCTTGGCGTTGTTCACATCGTCGTTGGTGAACTTATATTTGTTGATGTATCTATAGCTTGTTGCTTAGTGACTACGGTATGCTTAGCTTAGCTTGCCTTATACTTGGATGCTTTGGTATGCGGTATTTGATATTTGTGTGGCGTGTCTATTTTATACATATATATGTATGTAGTATATTATCATTCACTAAGCGTTAGCTTACCCTCTCGTTGTTTACATTTTTATAGATTGCATGGATGCGGTGGCTCGGGTAAGCGCGGGGACTAGTGGACTTGCGTAGTTTGCTTTAGAAGACTTGCTTTTGGATTTGATTAGGATTGGGTAGCGTGTCCCCAATCCCATGCTCGGTCTATGTTTTTGTATAAACTAATGGGTCGAAATAGTCACTTGTGGTATTTTGGGTCGATGTGGGCCCGGTGTCGTAAAACTCGGTTTTTATTATGAAAAACTCTTAGTTTAAACTATTGTAATATATTGTGAAAGTGTTTTGGGTCAAAAGTGTCGGGAAGCGGGTTTTTCGCCCGCGTGTGTTTGTAAACTGATCAGAATGTTTTAGTACATCTGGACGCCGTCCCAGATGGTTGGACGCCGTCCCAGTCTTAAGTGCTGGACGCCGTCCAAGCTTTTGGACGCCGTCCAGATGGGCAGTTCCAGAAAAAAAAATTATGGCACATTTTCGGATGGTTAACGGGTTGGGTCGTTACAAGTGGTATCAGAGCATGGCCTAAGGGATTTAGGTTACTTGAGATAGGTGCCTAGACTTAGACTTTTGTTTGTGCTTATTTGTTGCGGGACTTGTAGGATTACAGGTCGGAATGAGAATTTGGTAAGTGCCTTAATTGATAGGTGGACTAACGTGTATATTAATACGTGGATATTATTAATATACGATTGTGTTATGTTTATGTTTATGTTGCGTTGCGAATATCATCGAGCAAGATGGTCGTTGTACTAACGAGGGGATACGATGTGTGTGCGTAATAAGGACTTGCAAACCTTATTTCGGGTGCAAATCGTGTTTAACAAGTGATGTACGACGAGTGTTGAGCAAGATGGGGTGGTGTTATGCGTGTTGTTTTATACGTTCGTGGACTAATCGTTTTGCATTCTTTAGAATGACGACGCGAAACGAGATCGAGACGAATGACGAGGAGTTTAACTCTAGAGTTGCAGCCGCCGTTGCGGAGCAAATGAGTGCGTTTCGAGAAGAAATGGATAGGAAGTATTCCGAATTTCGGGGTAGTAGTGAAATGGAGCTTTGTCTTAAGAGCTTCATGAGGACTAAACCCCCGATGTATGACAGTAAGCCGGATCCTTTGGTAAGCACAACTTGGATTTCGGACGTCGAAGGGTGTTTTCGTACTATTGATTGCCCTCCCGAGAAAAAGACGAGACTCGCTACTAGTTTGTTACGGGGTAGGGCGAGGGATTGGTTGGATGGTAAGATTGATCTTGTCGGTGGCGAGACATTTATGGCTTTATCGTGGGACGAGTTTATGGAGGAATTCTTTGAGGAGTTCCGGACTTCGGCCGATTTGTGGGAATTACGTAATGACTTGCGAAATTTGCGACAAGGATCTATGGACTTGAATACTCTCAAGACGACCTTTATGTCGAAGGCTCGTTTTTTCCCGGAGTATTTGGGAAACGATCGTTTGTTGATGGGAGATTTCTATCGGACCTTGAATGATGACTTGAAAAGTAAAATTAGCCGGGGTCAAGCGAAATCGTTTTCGGAATTATTCGACTTGGCTAGAGGTTTCGAGTCGTATACGCGATCAAAGATGTGTGAACCTTCAAGTAAGAGAAGGGTTGATTCGTACGGCGCCCCGAGTAAGAAAAATAAGGGTGCAAGTGCGAGTACGGGTAATGTGGAAAAAGGCACGATGGATTCTCGTGCACCTAGATGTTTCAATTGTGGTATTAGGGGCCACAAGTTGTGGGAGTGCACAATGCCGAGAAGTGATGACGGGATGTGCTACTATTGTCATAAGGAGGGGCATCGCAAGCCGGATTGTCCCGAGTTGGCGGCGAATGCCGTAAGGAGACGTTGAGGTACGTTTCATTTTAATAAATATGTCATTTGAATATTTATTTATGTGGCGTTCAAGTTCGGTTTTGTTATTGCATTGTGTTGTGCATGTTATTGTTAAGGGTGACGTTCCTAATGGAACTACCCTATGGTAATGATTGATTTTTGGACGAAGGGCGTAAGACTTGGTGTAACCAAGCATTCCTTAGTATTTGGGAAATGTTTCTGCCAAACCATGGAAATGGGTTTTGGTGTTCGGTTGATAAGCGCATGTACGCTTTTGTGTTGAGATTGGTGAACCGTGAGGTTCGTCGGGTGGTTGGAACCCTTGAGATCGAGTGTTTTGAATCTCGATGTATGTTGGTAAAGGAGTCTACGTGACGCGATATTAGGTGCCTCTTTCATACCTACTAGCGTGTTGTTCGACTCCGATTGTGTTGTGGTTACATTGTACTTAGGGTACCGAGATGAAACCCTTAAGTACATGAGTGACTAGGTGAAGTTGACAAGCTATAGCAATTGGATGATTGCGAGAGTGTAGTTGTGTAATTTGTGATACACCTCTCGTTTGAAGTGTTTAAGGATAGGTTAAAATCCTTCGTATGCTCAAGGTTGGAGCAAGGAATGGTGATGGGTCGTGTGAACCCAATTGTTGGTAAAGTCTACCTTTGGTAGCATTGTACGGTTGTACGGGTTGTGACATTGGAACGTAGTTCCAAGTGGGGGAGTTGCACTTCCGCCCGAGGAAGTTGTAGTGTGAGATTTCGGATGATGCTTTTGGTAGATCCGGAAATTTGGTCGGTTTGTGGTAGAGTACAATTTCGGATAAATTGTACTTATGGTTTGGATTTGAATTATCACCAAGGTGGTAATGTGGTAAATCTCGTTGAGAGATAATGGACGTGTTTGGTGAGCAAGGTGAAATCCTTCGGTTAAGGGAGGTGTGTGTCGGATTCTCTTCTAGAGAATTATTGTTTTGTGCCTATGTTTGATATAGGTGGTTCTTGCTCGAGTGTGTGAATGGTTAGTGGTATCCGTTAGGATTCACTATGGCGTAGCAGAGCGTGATGTTACGCTACTCGTTGTTCGAGGCCAAAAGGGCGTTGATTGATGAAGCATGACCTTCGAGGTCCGCTGACTTCATCATGGTAGTACGTGATTGGTGGAGCATGACTTTCGGGGTCCGCTGACTTCATCATGAGCGAGGTGTTATATCGGTGAAGCATGACTTTCGGAGTCCGCTGACTTCATCCGGTATTGAGATTGGTGAAGCATGACCTTTAGGGTCCGCTGACTTCATCATGGTTGTTGATTGGTGAAGCATGATCTTCGGGTCCGCTGACTTCGTCAAGGGAGTAGTGTTATGTCGTATGGTGTAACATTATCGGGAAATGCGAGTACCGGTGGGAAATGCGAGTACCATTCCTGAGTTGTGTTGTGGGACGTGAATATCGGGTTGTTCGTATTCACAATATTTCGGGTAGTACGATTGTCCCTGTTGGTTGGACTCATAGTTTGAGGTAGTGAATGTCGGGTAGTTCGGATTCACTAAGGCTCGGGTTGTACGGCCATCCTCGGTTATACTATGTGGCGTTGGTGGTGAATATCGGGTTGTACGTATTCACGATGACTCGTGTTGTGCGGTCATTTCATTGTGAGATATATGGATTGGGTAGGTGAATTTCGGGTTGTGCGAATTCACTAAGGTTCGGGTTGTTTCGACCATCCTCCATATGTGTTCAGACTCGGGTTGTTTCGGCCATGTTGAGTTGTGATCTATCGGTTGTTTTATACGCCGATGGTGGGGTCGTAAGGACCGTTTGGGTTGATCTATTGGTTGTTTTATGCACCAATGGTGGGGTCGTAAGGACCATGTTGTGTGAACTATCGGTTGATTTATACACCGATGGTGGGGTCGTGAGAACCATGTTGTAGGATTGGTGATGCGATAGCCGTGCTTCGCTCACATGTTGTTACAGGTGTGACGAATTGTCGATTTTGGTACACCTTTGGATTAGCATTGCCATAGTCGTTTTGGGCACTATCGGTTTTAACCGTTTGTTATGATGTTACGGTAGTTGCGTATGGGTCGTATTGCGCACTACAAGGGATGTTTAGTGATTGGTGTTATCTGTAGGGATTCGTTTGGATCGGTCTTCATCGTTTCGGATTGTTGACTTTAGGATTGAGACTTGGTTGCTTCTAGCATTGAACCTGTAATGGTACGCTGAAGGGTTGATATCTCGGTCCGAGATTGGTTGAGTTTTCCCGATGTTAGGGAATGAGCATGGTTTTAGTGCTCGGATTGTGGATTTGATAAATCGCGGGTGACGATTTAGTTGTTAAAGGCATGTCAGTGGGAAGAATTGCTTAGGAAAGTCGGTTTGGGACTTATGTTTGAGGACCGTGGAGTGTCGTCCGTTTGGTTAAGTGACGAGGATCACGAGGACGTGATCGATTCTAAGTGGGGGAGAGTTGTAAGACCCTAATCCTGTTTCTGACTTTTTAGTTGTTTGGGAAGCCGTCCAGGTGTTAAAGGCTGGACGCCGTCCAGAAATTGGGACGCCGTCCAGTTTGTCTGTCGGGCCAGCTGGGTTATTTTAAGATTTTTAGAGGGGCAAAATGGTATTTTCACTTATGGAACGAGTTAAGGCCACAAGATCAGTTCTAGGAGCCTCATTTGCTCCACTAACACCCACACAAACACTCTCAACCTTATCTAGAGAGAGAAGAGAGGTTTTAGAGAGAGAGGTGGATTTGGAGAAGGAGGAGTCGGATTCTCGCAAAAGCTCGGGTTCTAAAGTTGTTCATCTCGCTCCTAGCTACGTTGTGGTGGTATTGGTAAGCTCAAACTCCGAATTTCATTTGTTAGATTTGATGTTCAAGTTAGGGTTTTGAGCTAGATTGTTGTGAAACCCTTTTAGATGATGAAGTAGGTTCATGGTGACCTGTTAATCTTGTCACTTGGCGGGTTTTGGGTTGGTTGATGTTTTAGCCTTGATTAGGGTTTGATCTTGAGTTTAATCACTAGGTTTAGTGATTATGGAAGTGTTGGAACACTTTTGGGTGTGTTTGGTTGCCTAATTTTGAAATGGGTCAAATTAGGGTTTTGGTGTCAAAATGGGTATGACACGTGTTTAACACTTGTGTTCGGGCTTAATCGGTGTGTTAGGACCATTTTCACTCGTGTTAGTGGATATTGGTTATTTTGGGAGCGTTTTGTGCTTGGAAGTGCAAATGGGTCGAATTTGCACTAAGGGTCAATTGGGTTGGTTTGTAAGTCAACCCTAATTGTGTTGTTTGTATTGTGATAATGGAATAGGTACGTTCCATTGACGAGTTACGGATTATTTGGAAGCATTCATCAAGACGACAAGGTGAGTGTTAATATCCTATGTGCATATGTATGTGTAGGATGGGTGCGGGTCGGGTGAAGTGGTTCTCGGTTATAGAGCTCACTTCACATATAGGTGGATTTGATGGGCTTGTGTATAGGTCCAATTGGCACGGTTGTGCGTTTTGGTTGTTTACCTTTGGCGAGGTACACGTTGTGTGTACGTTATCACACGTGGTTGTGATTTGGATGTTATAATCCCAAAGGCGAAGGGTTGACATTGTTGTGATGTGGATAACCCCGATGTGGTGGATTTTATAATCCCGTGACCGTGGGTTTGATGTTGAGAAGTGAATCTCGGGTAGTGCGGATTCATGATGACTCGGGTTGTTCGGTCATCTTGTGATGAGGTAGTGAATTTCGGGTTGTGCGAATTCACTAAGGCTCGGGTAGTTTGGCCAACCTCGGTTGTTGAATTGGTGAAGAAGTGAATATCGGGTTGTGCGAATTCACTAAGGCTCGGGTTGTTCGGCCAATCTTCATTGTGGTGTTTGGTATTCGGTAATGGGTTAAGGGGTTAACCTTATTCATTTATATATTGTTATATATATATTGTTTTATTGTCGTGATGTAGCTAACCCTCCGGGTGTAGCTTCTTGGCGTTGTTCACATCGTCGTTGGTGAACTTATATTTGTTGATGTATCTATAGCTTGTTGCTTAGTGACTACGGTATGCTTAGCTTAGCTTGCCTTATACTTGGATGCTTTGGTATGCGGTATTTGATATTTGTGTGGCGTGTCTATTTTATACATATATATGTATGTAGTATATTATCATTCACTAAGCGTTAGCTTACCCTCTCGTTGTTTACATTTTTATAGATTGCATGGATGCGGTGGCTCGGGTAAGCGCGGGGACTAGTGGACTTGCGTAGTTTGCTTTAGAAGACTTGCTTTTGGATTTGATTAGGATTGGGTAGCGTGTCCCCAATCCCATGCTCGGTCTATGTTTTTGTATAAACTAATGGGTCGAAATAGTCACTTGTGGTATTTTGGGTCGATGTGGGCCCGGTGTCGTAAAACTCGGTTTTTATTATGAAAAACTCTTAGTTTAAACTATTGTAATATATTGTGAAAGTGTTTTGGTTCAAAAGTGTCGGGAAGCGGGTTTTTCGCCCGCGTGTGTTTGTAAACTGATCAGAATGTTTTAGTACATCTGGACGCCGTCCCAGATGGTTGGACGCCGTCCCAGTCTTAAGTGCTGGACGCCGTCCAAGCTTTTGGACGCCGTCCAGATGGGCAGTTCCAGAAAAAAAAAAAATTATGGCACATTTTCGGATGGTTAACGGGTTGGGTCGTTACAAGAAGTTAGCACGACTGTATTTGAAGGAAGTCGTCTCCAGACATGGAATACCAATCTCTATTATCTCTGATAGGGATGGCAGATTTATTTCAAGATTCTGGCAGACATTACAGCAAGCATTAGGAACTCGTCTAGACATGAGTACTGCCTATCATCCACAAACTGATGGGCAGAGCGAAAGGACGATACAAACGCTTGAAGACATGCTACGAGCATGTGTTATTGATTTCGGAAACAGTTGGGATCGACATCTACCGTTAGCAGAATTTTCCTACAACAACAACTACCATTCAAGCATTGAGATGGCGCCATTTGAAGCACTTTATGGTAGAAAGTGCAGGTCTCCGATTTGTTGGAGTGAAGTGGGGGATAGACAGTTTACGGGTCCGGAGATTATACAAGAAACTACTGAGAAGATCATCCAAATTCAACAACGGTTGAAAACCGCCCAAAGTCGACAAAAGAGCTACACTGACATTAAAAGAAAAGATATAGAATTTGAAATTGGAGAGATGGTCATGCTTAAAGTTGCACCTTGGAAAGGCGTTGTTCGATTTGGTAAACGAGGGAAATTAAATCCAAGGTATATTGGACCATTCAAGATTATTGATCGTGTCGGACCAGTAGCTTACCGACTTGAGTTACCTCAACAACTCGCGGCTGTACATAACACTTTCCACGTCTCGAATTTGAAGAAATGTTTTGCTAAAGAAGATCTCACTATTCCGTTAGATGAAATCCAAATCAACGAAAAACTCCAATTCATCGAAGAACCCGTCGAAATAATGGATCGTGAGGTTAAAAGACTTAAGCAAAACAAGATACCAATTGTTAAGGTTCAATGGAATGCTCGTAGAGGACCCGAGTTCACCTGGGAGCGTGAAGATCAGATGAAGAAGAAATACCCGCATTTATTTCCAGAAGATACGTCAACACCTCCAACTACTTAAAATTTCGGGACGAAATTTATTTAACGGGTAGGTACTGTAGTAACCCGAACTTTTCCATGTTTATATATATTAATTGAGATTGATATTTACATGATTAAATGTTTCCAACATGTTAAGCAATCAAACTTTTTAAGACTTGATTAATTGAAATATGTTTCATATAGACAATTGACCACCCAAGTTGACCGGTGATTCACGAACATTAAAACTTGTAAAAACTATATGATGACATATATATGGATATATATATAGTTAACATGATACTATGATAAGTAAACATATCATTAAGTATATTAACAATGAACTACATATGTAAAAACAAGACTACTAACTTAATGATTTTTAAACGAGACATATATGTAACGATTATCGTTGTAAAGACATTTAATGTATATATATATATATATCATATTAAGAGATATTCATACATGATAATATCATGATAATATAATAATTTAAAATCTCATTTGATATTATAAACATTGGGTTAACAACATTTAACAAGATCGTTAACCTAAAGGTTTCAAAACAACACTTACATGTAACGAGTAACGATGACTTAACGACTCAGTTAAAATGTATATACATGTAGTGTTTTAATATGTATTTATACACTTTCGAAAGACTTCAATACACTTATCAAAATACTTCTACTTAACAAAAATGCTTACAATTACATCCTCGTTCAGTTTCATCAACAATTCTACTCGTATGCACCCGTATTCGTACTCGTACAATACACGGCTTTTAGATGTATGTACTATTGGTATATACACTCCAATGATCAGCTCTTAGCAGCCCATGTGAGTCACCTAACACATGTGGGAACCATCATTTGGCAACTAGCATGAAATATCTCATAAAATTACAAAAATATGAGTAATCATTCATGACTTATTTACATGAAAACAAAATTACATATCCTTTATATCTAATCCATAAACCAACGACCAAAAACACCTATAAACACTTTCATTCTTCAATTTTCTTCATCTAATTTATCTCTCTCAAGTTCTATCTTCAAGTTCTAAGTGTTATTCATAAATTCTACAAGTTCTAGTTACATAAAATCAAGAATACTTTCAAGTTTGCTAGCTCACTTCCAATCTTGTAAGGTGATCATCCAACCTCAAGAAATCTTTGTTTCTTACAGTAGGTTATCATTCTAATACAAGGTAATAATCATATTCAAACTTTGGTTCAATTTCTATAACTATAACAATCTTATTTCAAGTGATGATCTTACTTGAACTTGTTTTCGTGTCATGATTCTGCTTCAAGAACTTCGAGCCATCCAAGGATCCGTTGAAGCTAGATCCATTTTTCTCTTTTCCAGTAGGTTTATAAAAGAAACTTAAGGTAGTAATGATGTTCATAACATCATTCGATTCATACATATAAAGCTATCTTATTCGAAGGTTTAAACTTGTAATCACTAGAACATAGTTTAGTTAATTCTAAACTTGTTCGCAAACAAAAGTTAATCCTTCTAACTTGACTTTTAAAATCAACTAAAAACATGTTCTATATCTATATGATATGCTAACTTAATGATTTAAAACCTGGAAACACGAAAAACACCGTAAAACCGGATTTACGCCGTCGTAGTAACACCGCGGGCTGTTTTGGGTTAGTTAATTAAAAACTATGATAAACTTTGATTTAAAAGTTGTTATTATGAGAAAATTATTTTTATTATGAATATGAAACTATATCCAAAAATTATGGTTAAACTCAAAGTGGAAGTATGTTTTCTAAAATGGTCATCTAGACGTCGTTCTTTCGACTGAAATGACTACCTTTACAAAAACGACTTGTAACTTATTTTTCCAACTATAAACCTATACTTTTTCTGTTTAGATTCATAAAATAGAGTTCAATATGAAACCATAGCAATTTGATTCACTCAAAACGGATTTAAAATGAAGAAGTTATGGGTAAAACAAGATTGGATAATTTTTCTCATTTTAGCCACGTGAAAATTGGTAACAAATCTATTCCAACCATAACTTAATCAACTTGTATTGTATATTATGTAATCTTGAGATACCATAGACACGTATACAATGTTTCGACCTATCATGTCGACACATCTATATATATTTCGGAACAACCATAGACACTCTATATGTGAATGTTGGAGTTAGCTATACAGGGTTGAGGTTGATTCCAAAATATATATAGTTTGAGTTGTGATCAATACTGAGATACGTATACACTGGGTCGTGGATTGATTCAAGATAATATTTATCGATTTATTTCTGTACATCTAACTGTGGACAACTAGTTGTAGGTTACTAACGAGGACAGCTGACTTAATAAACTTAAAACATCAAAGTATATTAAAAGTGTTGTAAATATATTTTGAACATACTTTGATATATATGTATATATTGTTATAGGTTCGTGAATCAACCAGTGGCCAAGTCTTACTTCCCGACGAAGAAAAAATCTGTGAAAGTGAGTTATAGTCCCACTTTTAAAATCTAATATTTTGGGATGAGAATAAATGCAGGTTTTATAAATGATTTACAAAATAGACACAAGTACGTGAAACTACATTCTATGGTTGAATTATCGAAATCGAATATGTCCCTTTTTATTAAGTCTGGTAATCTAAGAATTAGGGAACAGACACCCTAATTGACGCGAATCCTAAAGATAGATCTATTGGGCCTAACAAACCCCATCCAAAGTACCGGATGCTTTAGTACTTCGAAATTTATGTCATATCCGAAGGGTGTCCCGGAATGATGGGGATATTCTTAAATATGCATCTTGTTAATGTCGGTTACCAGGTGTTCACCATATGAATGATTTTTATCTCTATGTATGGGATGTGTATTGAAATATGAAATCTTGTGGTCTATTGTTACGATTTGATATATATAGGTTAAACCTATAACTCACCAACATTTTTGTTGACGTTTAAAGCATGTTTATTCTCAGGTGAATACTAAGAGCTTCCGCTGTCGCATACTTAAATAAGGACTAGATTTGGAGTCCATGCTTGTATGATATTGTGTAAAAACTGCATTCAAGAAACTTATTTTGTTGTAACATATTTGTATTGTAAACCATTATGTAATGGTCGTGTGTAAACAGGATATTTTAGATTATCATTATTTGATAATCTACGTAAAGCTTTTTAAACCTTTATTGATGAAATAAAGGTTATGGTTTGTTTTAAAATGAATGCAGTCTTTGAAAAACGTCTCATATAGAGGTCAAAACCTCGCAACGAAATCAATTAATATGGAACGTTTTTAATCAATAAGAACGGGACATTTCAGTTTGATCATAGGTCCTCCCCTTACTGTTATCCCACTTTCGCTTGTCACTACTACCCGCTTCAGACTTGGACTTCTCCGGTTCATCGATGAGAATCTGATTCATGAGTGTATGCGCCATGCGCATTGCTTCGGGAACATTCGGTGGCTTGGACGAGGTGACATTACCCTTGATGGACTTAGGGAGTCCCCAAAAGTATCTCTCCATACGCTTGAATTCCGGGGTGACCATGGTAGGACACATAAGAGCTAACTCAAGAAACCTCCGATTGTAACCATCGAGATCGTTGCCAACAGCCTTCAATTGCATAAACTCCATTTCCATATTTTGTATCTCGGTTCTTGGACAATACTCATCAATCATAGCCGCTTTGAACTCCTCCCATGGCGTAGCATACGCCTCATCAATACCTTGTGCCTGAGCCATGGTGTTCCACCACGTGAGGGCGCCATCAGATAGCGTGCAAGAAGCAAATTTGGTCTTGTTAAACTCGGAACAGTTGCTGACTCGGAATACTGAATCAAGCTTTTCAAACCATCTTGTGAGACCAACAGGCCCCTCAGTTCCGCTAAAGTTATGTGGCTTACAGCTCTGGAATTCCTTGTAGGTGCACTCTTTTCGAACGGGTTGGATAATCGGCGGTGGTTCAGCTTGAGGGTTCATTTCCGCCAAGGCTGCGGTGACTCGTTCATTAATCATCTCTTCGATTTGAGCTACTGTGGGTGTTGTTCGTGTGTTTGCCATTGCCCTTCGAAACAGAAATTTTGACTTAAGTCAAAATCCAGCATTTAATATATAATAATATAGTATATAGTAAACAGGAAAACAACATAACGCATGCCAATTAAGTAACGCAACCAGGCACAAATACCGCAAAACCAACATACAGTAATGTAAATAGAACACTGTGCAAGAATTTAACAATACAAAGTTCCATTAATAAAGAGTTGCATACATAAGTTCGTACATTACATAAGGAAAACATGGAACTACAACGAGATTACAAAATGAAACCTACTACAAAGCTCTATGGTGACGGTGGGCAAAGGATGTCCAGCACATGGGACATCTGCTCCTCGAGCTCAGTCACCCGAGCACGGAGGATCTCCACCTCCCTCGCCAGTTCCTCGACAGAGGGAGGGGCTGGCAGAGCAGGTGGTGCTGCTGGTGCAGGAGGTTCTGGTGGTGCAGATGGTCCGGCTCCAGAGGTAGATGCTGCATGGCGGTAAGGCTTACGTACGAACGGATCAGCCGGGTAAGGCACGACCCGCTTACGAGCGGTAACCTTACGACGCTGACCATGTGCGTTAGTGAACGCTCGACCTCTGTACCGCTTCTTCGGCGGGGTGGAGGGTGGCTGCACAGGTGTATCATCAAGGTTCTCCTCGTCGGAGTCATCGTCACTAGTGTCGTCTGTGGATGAGTCGTCAGATGATGAATCAGCTGGGGGTGGCGGCGATCGGCGACCGGTAGTCATGATCCAGTATCTGAAAGGTGGGATCGGTATGACACGTCCATCAGGAAGGCGTCGGCACCAATGGTTATGCTCATTACGGAACGGAACGTCCCCGTATTCCCCGGGTATCACAACACCACCGGGGCGAGGCTGTGGCTCCTGAGGTACCGGGGCAACTGGAGCTGGAATCTCCGGAGGGTCCTGGGCTCCGACTGCGGTAACCACTGGTACAGGTGTATGGCTGCTGGTTCTGGAGGATGAAGCGCCGGGGTCACTGGTTAACGAGATCTGTGTGTCAGTAGCAGCAGCAGGTGAGGTAGCTGACGAGTCTGAATCGCTGTCCAAAATGATGACAGGTGGAATATCCGACATCTGAACAAGGAAAATAACTTTTCCATATCAGTAAGTCATAAGCAAGCAAGTATTAGGCACTATAGCAACCTAGCATGGCAATCAGTACTAATCAGAGATAACATGTGAAAGCAAATAGTAATCATGCAAAGGCAGAAATAGACATACAGCAAGTTCGCATGGCAGTAAAGATAAGCAATAGCATGCAGTAAGATCATACAGCAGAAAGTAGGCAAAGCATGCAGTAAGTCTCGCAGAAACAAGTAAACAAGCTAGTTGTAGATTAGTCCTATTAGTGAATCCTACTTAGGTCCGGTCTAGACTCACTAATGCAACCTAATTCCCTACAACCAATGCTCTGATACCAACTGTGACGCCCCGTACAAAACCATCGTGTATGGATCATCAACAACAGGATCATCACAAGGTCAAACACTATATGTTGTTTGAAAATCGATTTGCATTCATTAAAAAGATAACGTTTTACAAAGATAACATGTCATAAGACTTATTACAACCATTGTTCCAAAATAACATAAGTTTACGAATGCAAAACATAAGTTTCATAATTTGAGACATCTCTAGTAATGCAGCGGATAACTAATGCAGCAGGTCCTTAACAGCAATTCAATAACAGCATGACATCAAGTGTAACAGCGGAAGCAATAAACCTCTAGGCACCTGAGAAATACACGCTTAAAAAGTCAACACGAATGTTGGTGAGCTATAGTTTAAGTTGTAATAGTAATGTAAGATAGGCCATGAGATTTCAGTGCTGCAACAGCGTATCAAAACAGTATGAAAAGTATATGCATAACCGTGGGCACCCGGTAACTAAACTTAACGTTTATAACCCCCTGAAAGTACACTTGGCGACTGCGTATGTTCACGAAGTATTAAACACCCGTTAAATGCTAGCGCGACTAGCCCGAGTGGGGATGTCAAACTCTATGGATCCATATCTAAGATTCGCGTTCACCGGTTCAAAGACCAATGACTAAACGTTACCGTGCTAAAGGGAATGTTTATGCCGTTGTATAACCCACACACATATAAAGTTTAAGTACTCGTGCCTAGTATGTAAAATGTAAAAAGCGCATGTATTCTCAGTCCCAAAAATAGTAAAAGTGGTAAAAAGGGATGCTATAACTCACAGTGATAAAAGCGGTAAAGTCGGTAATGAAAGTACGCAAGTAGTAAGTCGGTCCGAAAGGTCGTCAACCTAAATAAAATGTTACTAGGTCAGTAGGTTGTCTTTATAAATTCTAATAGTGCATAAAATAAGTTTAAGTGTCATCATCATCATCATTCATCATCATAAAAGCTAAGTAAGTTGACGAGAATAGAGATCGAAACAATAGGCTGACTTCGGTCAGCTGCTACGACCTCTACGTAAATCGAAAAGATGCAAGGTAAGTGGTTATGGCTCTGTATATGAGTCCCCTAACATCTGACCAATTTTTAGAACCTAACTCGTCTTCGTTTGACCGTGGCGACGGTTTAAGTGCGAGTAGGTCAGAAATTTCATCACAACGTTAATAGGGTGTAGTGACTATCGTAGGGCCATAAATCCAAAACCGTAACTCGGATTATGATGAGGCCTAAACGGAAAATCATCTACTCGAACCGATCTAACTGAAAATCAACTTTCCAGTAGCCCAGGTGGTCTGATCAGATACGAAAATCTGTGGACAAGTGCTCCGGTGGGGTTCTTGGTGCTTGATGCTCATCACGGTTCTCATCCTTGATGCTTGTAGCTTCAAGTGTACAACTCGTTGATGGTTTAGCATCATTTTTGACCAAGATTCACCATCAATACACAATATGTTAAGACCAAGTAAGAACACAACTCATTCATGAGTCTTAGATGGATGATGAACCAAGGTTACATCATATCCTTAGTCTTAACACAATTTCAATTCACAATAACAACTAAAGTTACACACTTTACATTAATTCAACAAGTAATAGCACAATCTAAGTCAAATGAGGTTATGGAACCCTAAGGTAGAGAACTTGGATCCATTTCACACAAGTTACAAGGTTGCAAAGCTAGAAAGCTTGAACCTTTAAGTGTTCTTGAAGATCTTGAAGCATAAAGCTTGGATCTTTAAGATATATGAAGATAACAAACACAAGTTTGAATCTTTTTCACAAAACAACATGATCAAAGCAAAAAGAACTTAGATCTAACAAAAAGATATGAAGATCCAAGCTAGAAAGCTTGCATCTTGATTGTTCTTGAATATCTTGAAGCATAAAGCTTGGATCCTGAAGATGCATGAAGATTACAAACAAAAGTTTGAATCTTTATCATAA
Organism: Rutidosis leptorrhynchoides; assembly: GCF_046630445.1. Lineage (NCBI taxonomy): Eukaryota > Viridiplantae > Streptophyta > Magnoliopsida > Asterales > Asteraceae > Rutidosis > Rutidosis leptorrhynchoides. The sequence continues at coordinate 350,385,804 of NC_092342.1, read as the reverse complement.
AATAGAAAGATTAAAGTATAAAAGAAGTAGATCTACAAAAGATATGAAGATTCAAGCTAAAAAGCTTGAATCTTCCATGTTCTTGAAAGATTCATGCTTGAATCAACAAGATGTAAGTAAGATCAAAGCTAAAAGGAACTTTGATCTCCATAAAATGATGATGATGATCATGAATTTGAAAAGAAAAAGAAGAAGGAAAAGAAGACTTACAAGTAATGCTAGAAAGGAAAGAAAGAAAAAAAAGAACAAGTGTGTGAAAAACCAAAATGATCAAGTGTGGAAATGAGGGATTAAAGGCTAGTATTTATAGGCATAATTTCACTTGGATTGATGACATGGCAAGGCCATTTGGCCGAAATTTTGAGGAGGGGAGGGGGAGACACCATGTTGCTTTATGGATCATGGTTGTCTAAAGTTTGTCCTTTTGCTAGAATCTCATGTGATAATTAGATAAACCTTATCCATTATGCTAGTATGACTCATAATTATTTATTTATTTATTTATTATTATGGGTCACTAGTAATAATACTTGGGCTAATTAATTGGCTCACTAGTTAGAGTAGGGTGGGCTTGAGCCCAACAAGGTAGAAAGCCCAACAAGACTAACTATTGGGCTTTAGCAATTAAATAAATAAAATTAAGCATCCAAAAGCCCAGGTAATTATTATTAGAAAATAATAATTAATATTTCGCAGTCCAAAAGTTCCGGTTCTGACAAAAGTCAAACGTGCGCGCAGTCCGCGGTTTATTCGTAACGGCAAGTAACACTAACGGTTATAAAGCATCCAATGGACAAGTTAAGCATTCTACATACCTCAGGGCATCTTTTTAAGTATATATGAATATAAAACATGTGTGCCAAGGTTTCGGAGTAATAAAGTAACACAGTACGTACAAATACGCAATTTCGCTAAAATACAAGGCATAAAAGCAAGTCGAAAAAGTCGGGTCGTTACAGTTTCTTTTATGCGCTGCTCATGCGATTTTGATGGCTTCTAATCTTCCATTCGTTAAGTAAATTGGTCACCTTCTTGCTAGGTCTTCTTGGTTAATATTTTTGTTTGTTGTTTTGTAGCTTATTGTATCTCTTTTGCTCGTTGTTGTGAGCTTTTTAGTAGGTTATTCAGTTTGTTTAGTTTGTAAGTTATCATGGGTTTGTAAGATTCAGGGATTTCCATCTTTTGGATGGCCTATGTGACTTATTTATAGGCATGAATGCTCCGTAATATTTGGAGACACGTGTCATGCTGCTATTGATTAATTTATGCGAGATTTACGTAACCGACTTTATGCTAAATAATGACGTGATATGTGTGTTGCTCACGTGCTTACTTAAGGATTTAAGCATAGAAAGCTGCCTTCAGGACTTACGTAAAATGCTGAGCGGCCTGATATGTAATTTATTTATCGTTCTTGACGAAACACGTTGAACGGGTAAATGTTAAAAAAGCTTTTAGTACTATTTTTATGTGTTCCGAATGTTTCTTTTTTTGTATAGAAATGGTGTTTTTATGCGTGTGAATCGTAGAACACACTATTATGAAATATTATATTACCCCATAGAATACACTATTATGAAATATTATATCGGGTCTATCAAAAAATGTGTTATAAATTGGACAATATATATGATACATTTTAGATGGATATGTCATTTTCTAAATAATTAACTCGCCCTATGTACAACTCAAGTGGCTCAACTTTGCTCAACTTGATTATTGAAGTTGCTCAACTTGATTATGGACTTTATTGCTCAAGTTACTCAACTTGATTATGGACTTTATTGCTCAATTTGCTCAACTTGTCCAACTTGACATTATCTTTTATGACATACTTGCATAATCAAGTTGTCTTTTATCTTGTTTTATCAGGTCTAGTTGTCATATTGGTGTGTTCACATGTATGCTAGTTGTCATATTGGTGTGTTCACATGTATGCTAGTTGTCATCTAGCTTTACTAGTGGGTCTAGTTGTTGGTGTGTTATGATTATGTTTTGCTTTAATCCTATATATAAGGATGTGATTGTAACCGTTTTAAATTGATTTAACACATTTAGTTTTTCATATTCATGTTCATATTATTTCCTTAACTTTCATTCATAGCAAATAACTTGTTGTTTTATTATTGTAATGACAAAAATAATATTCCACGTGACATTCGTTGTTCTAATTATTTCAAGTTTTATGCGACTTCAATAATGAAAATAGAAGTAATGATTGTAAGACATATATGAATAATCTATCTATACATTATATAAAACGCGTGATAATAATTTTTGTCACGTGTCAACTCCTCCTTTATTCCTGCTATGTGTCAGTATATTATTTTCTTATCTATTAAATACATTATTAAATTTTCAATTTTAATTGAATATACATATTTTTATTATCTAAAATATTATATTATATTATCATTTATCATATAATATCAAATATTAACAAGTCAATACTATATTAGTTGCGATACTTCACGTAAATTATCAAGATTCAAGATATAACAATAAAAAGCAACAAATTAAATATGCTCAATTTAAACATCATACTCAAATTCGCATACAATAGCATGTTAAAAAGCAAATCATAAATATTCGGCTCATTGATCAGCAAGTTAATTACATCTCGCAAATAAACATATTAGCTAACATGAACATGCTCATAAATATGTTTATAACACACGATTCTGAAAATCGATTTGATACACATATACATATGACAGATTCAATACAAATAATTAAATCTATAAGCGTGTGCATAAACAAATTATTTATATTATTTACGTATTAGGAAAATATTCATTACTTATATACTATTTTAGTTTATTTACGTTTTCCGCTCATAAAAATTTGTGAAACGCACGGGCTCAAACTCGATATTTAAATTGTGAAAACATAAAGTTACGAATTTTGTGCAACGAGCGGGTTCAAAACTCGATATTTACATTGCGAAAACATAATTTTACAATTTTCGTGCAACGCACGGGTTCATAAAACTAGTTATATAATATATGTAGTAATCAATTGGATGGAAAATATTGCAACGATACGATTACCATAATTTACATGTTTGTATTTTACTATTATGGTACATATCTAATATGGAAAGTGATAGATTGACAACCTTATTTATTAATCCACCAAATTTATCCTATAGAGTATAACTTATTAATTATTAATGTACAGACTTAATATATTCATAAAAAAATAGTAAAAATATCATCATCCATAAAACGTATGAATCATCATAAACACATATATAATTGACTTTAAAATTCGTTTCAAAATATAATACGTATAAGTTTTAATGATATATGCACGCATTGACTTTACATGACACTTGTCTTAATTAAACCGAGACGATTAGATAAACATTCGAGTTACGTGATCTAAATACTCAATCAATTTGAACAGGTTGATCGATGTATTTAAATCAAGAAATTAATGTTTGTAGAAAAAAAATTACATGACAAGCTCCAAAGGTTATTGAGTTAATTAAATATATGTACAATTATTGATCAATCATATATTGACTATTGACGTGGATATAAGTCAACATCAGAAATCGTACAGCAAATCAACTTAGATTATTGGAGTATTGTTTTTCTAATAATATTAAACAATAAAATAATATTCAATACCTTGTTTTTAACTTGTGCAACTAAAATTTCAAGGTATAGTATTATGTGGTTGGTTCGTATAATCTATAACGGCATGGGATGTTTTTAATTAATGTAGAAGGCAATATAAGCCACACATGCATTAGTAGTTTGTTTTTGCTTATTTAAGATTGTGACCTTAGCTTCAATATAATGATACAAGTCTTACTCAAAGTTTACAATTGGTCGTTTTTTATGTGCCCCGTTTGTATGCCACGTAGAGGTGTTAAGGGATAAATATGTATCAAAACTTGATCTGATTCGTTAAGATCAACTTAAATGGATCGTGATTCGATTAATGCTCAAATCAAGTAGTTGGATCTAAATTTATATCAATGAATGGTAGGTATTATAGGTCGAATATCATAAACTACTTTGTTGCCTTTCAACATGCTACTTGAACCAACAATGAAAAGTTTCGATACAACATAAACCGTGTACTTGTTTTGTGATATATAGTATACGAGTATTGTTGCTTAAAAAAAACTGTCAATGATTACTACTCCAGGTATTATAGGTCGAATATCTGAGACAATTAAATGGTCTAACACACCTATTCTATTTATACTATCCAAACTAGGGCTTTGGAATAACTAATTTCACGTTTGATTTTTCGGAAAACAAGTTTATCCCATGAATTATGTGATCTACGTTAGGTATATTAAAAGTCTTCAAATAATTAATACAAAATCAAGTATGATGTACTCCATCGAGATAGGGATTAACTCCATCAAGATCAGGATGGCCTCTGAAAATCGAGCCGTAGAAATCCAAAGGATCGTATCATTTCATCGAGGTTGAGATGCATCCCATCGAAGTCGGGATGGACCCTATCAAGGTCGGGATGGACCCCATCGTGGTCCGGATGGACCTGCGGCCATTTTTTTATGTGTACTTATTTTACCTATTTTTTGGTTTGTTGCAGGGGCGGAGCCAGGATTTGACAATAAGGGTGGCTTACTCGACAATTAGATGATAACCACAATAATAAAGTGTCATATTATCATATTGAGATAAGTAAACAACGATAACCATTTTATATATAAACAAAACGTACAAGTTAAACTAAATACATAAGTGATGTCAAAAACAATATGCAAAAACTAAACAAATTTTGCTCAGGCCAAGCCATATTTTTCACAAAGTAACCTGTCAATAATAATAGTTACAAAGTCGAAATTAGTTAAACATTAAAATAAATATGGTAAAATATAGTATATTAAAGGAATTGTACCTTGTGTGGTATAAGTTGGACACGTCGATGTTTTTGAGAAGCAAAAGCATCAATTATCTCATCCGTAGTAAAGATATCAGCAATGTCTCTTTCGATATATAGTAGCAAAAAACTTTTCAGAAAGTCGTCACCTATGCTACAACGAAGTTTAGGTTTCACAATTTTCATTGTCGAGAAAGCTCTTTCAATTGTTGCAGTTGAAACTGGAAGAGTTAATATAAGACAGATCAACCTGCCAAGCAGCGGATAGACTTCGTTCTTTCCAGTTTCTTGTAGGCCTCTACACAACTCTGCAATCTTACGAGCCTTTTTTAACTGTGGATGATTAGGCACATCTAGCTCATAATGTTGCAACTCATGTTTTATCTGAATATTTTCTTGCTCTGTAAAGTCCAAAGGATAAAATGTTTTTGCTAGATTGCGAATATCAGATTTATTGAAGGGATTTTTAGGGTCTAGAGCTACACTGAGTCGAAGAAGTTCAGCCACAGACTCATTGAATCTAGAGCTCAACTCTTACAATTGATTATCAATAGCAGCAAAGAATACCTCAACTCGATAATGATGCTCAACTGTCACATTGCCTTCTTTACACCGAGAACGAATTGCGTGTTTGTAACTTCGAGACATTTTAGGGACTCGAATATTATTACCCTCACAAAAAGATACAACTTTATTCAAAAGTGATTTCCAGACTGGACCATACAAATAATAAATAATTAAGTTGTCCATATATTTTGATTAAATATTTTTTGGGCTCAATTGAGGGATGCTTAATAAAAATAATTAATCATAACCTATTAATTTTTCATTGCAATTAGGCCCATTGGGGGAGGCTGAGCATCCCCCTGTCCCCTCCCTGGCTCCGCTACTGGTTTGTTGGGTCATTGGTCAATAATTAGTGGCCATGTTTAATTCCTTGTTTAATGCATCTTTATTAGTGGTCTAGAGTATTAATAAAGTAGTAAGAATGTAATTAGTAGTAGCATTAACTTAGTTTTAGGTTATATTTGTTAGCACTGTTGTAAACGGCGTCCGTTGCTTCCGTTGAGACGGCCTATGCGTCATTTTGGTGACTAAACCGTTTCGACCCCGTCTCGTTTTCTTATAAGCCGGTCAACGGTCAAAAGTTAGGTCAAATGCAGGAAAAATTGGGTCAACACGGGTCAAAAGTCAGAAATTCTGTTAAAATCGGTCATAAGTCGGTCAAATCAATCAAAATTGACTTAGTTTAGTATTCATTTTGTATTATATTAACGCTAATAGCAATTATAGGTACAAACTTGTCAACGAAAGTTTTTTAGCTCTAAAATATGTGTAAATATATATTTATATATATAAAAGTCGGCGAACATCCGTTTCAACCCCGTCTCGGCCCCGTTTTTTTTCGTTGAAACGTTTTGAGGTCGCTATCGTTTCGGCCCCGTCTCGCGTCTTTTTCAACCCTGTTTGTTAGTATTTATAGAGTAATTCGTAACTTTGTTTTGTACCTTTGATTAATAATCAAATACATACACTTTACGGTTTTACAGTTTTTGAAATTTATTTTATGACACTTTCATTGTAGCACATAATTTTTGTTTTAACCGACCTTTCATAAATACAAATATTTCAACCGATCTTCATATGCTCCAACTTGATTGACTATTTCAAACTTAAATATACGAAATCGTGAACGACTGGTTTCAATGTTGATAAGAGAAACCAATATAACTACGTTCACTGTGTAAATCATCTTAGTTTGAGACGACACAGAAATAGTTTTGTCTTGAACTTTCCAGACTTCAACACTCAAGATATTTTTGTAAAAATAGACTAAAAATTTTACTTATCACGGAGTATAATTTATAAATTGTGTTTAATGATTGTGTTTCTGAAGTAACCAAAAAGATACTTCGACTTAAAAATCATAATGGACAATTTACGGATAATTAATTAGATCAAACAACGGGACAATGGAGAGGTAGAACTGTAGAAGGTTAAGGGTACGGCACCAATGCGTTATCAAATGTACAAGCCGAATTCTAAGTATACAATTAATTTAGACGACGACTACAAACTAAAGGAAATACATATTATACAACAAGTACGCATACTTGGATAAAGAATATTCGAGTATTAATCCGCCTTACGAATCGATTTTTTAGACTGATCATCGCTAATTAATTTAATAGGTTAATTTTTTTTTCCAACAAAGCATGTAACTGGATCCGGTCTGAATATATATATATATATATATATATATATATATATATATATATATATATATATATATATATATATATATATATATATCTTCTACCTTTTACAAAACGTAAAGTTCACATCCGACATGTCAGTCTGACAATGTCCTTCCCTTTCATTTTCCACGTGTAATTTTTAAATTAATACTGTAAATACTTCTTAATTCCCGTAAAGAGACACGTGTCTGTCAAAAAGCCCATTAACCTAACTTACTTATAATCATACGGAATAAATCAGACTCTTTCTCTCTCTCTCTCAACTTTCTCACGACCTAGCCAATTCCACCTGCGATTATGGCCTCCGGCGGTCATAATCGCCGTCACCGCTACAACAGAATTATTCCCTACAAAATTACAAACCGAATGGTACAATTTTTATATAATAACTCCGGTATAATTAAACTCGATGGTACGTCATTTTCTTCGAATCACCGAAAATCATCTGGTGGCTGAAATACACATGAAGACGGCGTGTGTTTGCAACGATTTAGGGTTTGAAACGATTTAGGGTTAACGGCGTTTCAATCAGAGGTTTGTTTTTTTTTGTGAATTTTTTTTTTTTTTTTTTTTTTTTTTTTTTTTTGTGATTTAGGGTTATCGGTTCGATTGTTGCTATATGTAGCTTTAAGTTTAGCGTAGCTCACTATATCAGGCTAAATTGCCAAATTGGTAAAGTTAGAATAATAATAATATTTTGAATAATAATCATATTTTTTTTAGTTTCAATCATTAATCATTATTGAATGCGGCTATATGCAGTTTGAAATGCTATGTGAGTTGTATCAGTTTGATGCTATTTAGAATCCGTTGAATCACCTATATGCAGTTTTGTTAGTTTGGGTCAAAATAACCCCTATGTTTCATAATATGCTGATTGTGGGTCAAAATAACCCCTATGTTAATGCAATTTCCGTTACAAACTGCAATTGCATAATATGTACTGTGATGCTTGTGTGATCTATGAGATAAATTTGTATCCTTAATAATAAAAATAGGGGCTATTTGGACCCAAACTCTGTAATAATACGAGTTTTGTACATTGGCTCAAACTCTGTAAGTTTTAACCAATTCCATCATTGTTAATTATGATTGTGGATGGTCAAAAATGGGTGGAAGGTCTACTTTGAATTGGTTGTGGCTAGAAAAGTGGCATAATTTGAGTAAAGGAATAAAACTCAAGAGTCAAAACGTTCATGCTAAAGATATCATACTTGATTGTGGAAAGTCAAATGAGCATTACAACAAATCATGTTTGGAAGATGGAAGACTCAAAGAGATGTAGAATTATAGTTCATAGTTATAGTAGTACAACTCATGAACCCAATCTTAGGTACACCGAGAGTAGAAACCATGATTTTAATTAGCTTAGAATTTTAAAAGATTATAACATACCCCTCTTGGGCACATTGACTTACTACGGTTTTTAGATAGTTGTTAATTATTTATGCTTACCATTTTTATTAGCTTAGAACCTTATGTTGTAATGGACCATGAGTTTTTTTATTTTTTAGAGTATTATTTTACTTTGACGGTGCCTTCTTTTTTTTGGGTTTTATTGGATATTTTTATAGAAATAATCACCATCTTCTTTAATGAAGGTACTTCTGATCTTTAGCATTCATTGTATACACACTTGATTCACTACTGATGTACCTAATATTAATGCAGGTTAGATGTCAGGGAAGGGGATCGACTTTTTTTCCTGCTGCCCAGTTACACTGTAGCTTCATTAGTGTAATTTTCGGGATCTTGGTGCGATTATTTGCTGATGACCCACGTTTCACAAAAGGTAAAGAACCCGATAAGACTGTAAAAAGTCAAACTTTATGGTCATAAGTCAAAAAATTGATGCGGGAAGCAAAGTGGGTTGTAAAGATTCAATCTTTTCGGATAATTGTAGGCAACTCAAGGTGTCTCGGGTTCATTTCCATGGTCAGTGTTATCGTTTGCACTTATGTGGTTGGAATTCGCGAGCTTTTCGCATAAGAAAACTGATTCTTTGATTAGTTTACTTATAGTCGGTAATTCTTTTGGTTGTTTGTTTGGTGGTCGGGTCGGTGACATTTTGTCGCAGCAGTTTTCGAATTCAGGTAGGATTATTTTAGCCCAAATTAGCTCGGCGTCAGCAATTCCTTTCGGCACGTTGCTTTTGCAGGCGTTGAAGGATGATCCATCAACTACGTTTGCTCATGCAGTCGTGTTGAGCGTCATGGGCTATTTCATTTCATGGAACGGGCCAGCCACAAACAAGTACATTTCCTAACATGTTTCCTTAGAGGTACCCGTTTTGACACATCACTTTAAAGTATCTCATTTCAATTTAAATTTTATCTCTAACGGGATAAATGACCAATGTGGAGGAGTAGCGAAACATGAAATGAAAAATTAGTAGAATGATCGAGAGTTACCTAATACCCCATATTTTTTTTTATTAAATATGATTATTATAAGTTTATCATTTTTGAGAAATAGACAAATTGGTTGACCCAATTTGATCTGTATTGGCTTGCTAATATGCACATTTTGACTTTTGAAACATCGCTAACCTCCATGACCCGCCTATTTTCCAGAATGTTATTGTGATTTATTTTTTTCTTATTTTTTATATTTTTTCTCAATTTGTGAGGGTATGGCATGGACAAAGCATCAGGTGTCTCAATTACTCATCAAGAAAACAACACATCCAACTAAGGGTTTCCAAAATGAACAGTCCATGTTATTATATTGTTATCATACAATAGATGTATGTTATGATCATGTTATCATATCATCGCGTTTGAAGTCCACAGAGAGATGTATCATGTATGTTATGTTTTTTGTCTTAGTCACCCAAGATTTTTACATACATAATATGTATGATAAGATGAATGATAGTTTTATATGAATTTATGAGTTCTTTCCGTTTTTTTCTTTCTTTTTCTATGCTGAGAAATTAATATTTAGAATGATAACATTGATTTTTTTGTTAAAAATTTTATCTTTGTCATTTAAAATGATAACATCTATCATATGAATGTTATTGCTTCTGCACTTACACAGCTTAAGTACTTCCACATTGATTACTCCAAGTAATTTGGGGTAGGTTTAAAAACCCTGTAATCAAAAAGTTACATAGGTTATGTACATTTTATTGGTTATGTAAGGTTCACTACATAACTAGAAGTGTTAAGGGCTATCTGCATTACTACTTATAATGCAAACTATTTGGTAAGTGCAAGTTGCCTACTTGGAAATTTAAAGTTGTCTAATTGTATTTCACTAGATGGCCAGCAGAGGCTGAAATTGAAGCTAAAAAAACATGAAAACAAGATTTATAGAACGCAACTATGTAACTATGTAACTATGTAACTACCTTTTATGAGCATTTAACTATGTAACTATGTTATAGAACGCAACTATACAACTATACAGTCCGTGGTGACTTTCATCAAGAAATCCCTATCCGAGATCGTGGGATCTTCATTTATTAGGATTATAGTGATTATTAATTATGATGTAGGGCTGATTTCCACAACAAGTGATTAACGAACCTAACCATTTCAATGCTCTTTATACAGAAAATGTGTAATTGGAGCATGTGATTGCTTAACCATCAAGAAGCCTTTTCTGGATTTTCGTCTTAACTATTCATATTTATGGATAACAATCAAAGTCTTCACCTTTTTGCTTTTTTACTCTCTAATAAAGCTTTCAATATTATTTCCCTCATATCTATATGCTCCGTATATATATATATATATATATATATATATATATATATATATATATATATATATATATATATATATATATATATATATATATATATATATATATATATATATATATATATATATATATATATATATATAGGGGTAGGATCAAGAGGGAAGTAACCATTCGGGGGGAAGCAAATTTTTTTTTTTTTTTTTTTTTTTGAAAAAACTTTGTTCACGAACATTATAGATGAGATGAAAATATAAACATTTAGTAGAGACACTTTGTGATAAATATTTTTATTTTGGCGGGAAAACGCTCGAAGAAGTAATATATAACAATTATCGTGTTTTTCGAGCGTATTTTGAGGTTTTAGCTATTGGGGTTTAGATATTAGGGTTTAGATATTAGGGTTTATAGGGTTTAGATATTAGGGTTTAGAAATTTAGGGTTTAGGGTTTAGATTTAGGGTTTAGATTTAGGATTTAGATTGAGTTTTTAACACGAACGGTTTAGAGTTTAGGGTTTAGGGTTTAGGGATTAGGGTTTGGTGTTTTGGGTTTATGGAATAAACCCAAAACACCAAACCCTAAACCCTAAACCCTAAACTCTAAATCGGGCTAAATTTTACTTCACAAAACATGAAAAAAAAAACGTTCATATTCTTCACGAACAATATTATCTTGAATGTTATTTTTGTCGATCGTTTTCCCGCCTAAATAATAACATTCATCACGAAGTGTCTCTTCTAAATGTTCATATTTTCGTGTGATCTTGATGCTGGAAAAAAAAAATCCAAAAGAAACGAAAAAAAAAATTGCTTCCCCCAGATTGGTTACTTCCCCATTGATCCTGCCCATATATATATATATATATATATATATATATATATATATATATATATATATATATATATATATATATATATATATATATATATATATATATATATATATATATATATATATATATATATATATATATATATATATATATATATATAACTAGCCTTTATCAAATTGTGATATTGTCTTTATCATACCGTTAGTTGATATAACATTATACGTTTCCAAATTGTTTGATTAAGAGTCGCCGTGCAACGCACGGGCTCTTAAAGGCTAGTATATATATATATATATATATATATATATATATATATATATATATATATATATATGTAGGGGCAGGATCAATGAGGAAGTAACCAATCGGGGGGAAGCGAGGTGAAGCAAATTTTTCTTTTTTTTCCGTTTTTTTGAATTTTTTTTTCCGGCATCAAGATCACACGAAAATATGAACATTTAGAAGAGACACTTTGTGATAAATGTTATTATTTAGGCGGGAAAACGATCGATAAAAATAACATTCAAGATAATATTGTTTGTGAAGAATATGAACGTTTTTTTCTCATGTTTTGTGAAGTAAAATTTAGCCCGATTTAGAGTTTAGAGTTTAGGGTTTAGGGTTTAGGGTTTGGTGTTTTGGGTTTATTCCATAAACCCAAAACACCAAACCCTAAACCCTAAACCCTAAACTCTAAACCGTTCGTGTTAAAAACTCGATCTAAATCCTAAATCTAAACCCTAAACCCTAAATTTCTAAACCCTAATATCTGAACCCTAGTATCTAAACCCCAATAGCTAAAACCTCAAAATACGTTCGAAAAACACGATAATTGTTATATATTACTTCTTCGAGCGTTTTCCCGCCAAAATAAAAACATTTATCGCAAAGTGTCTCTACTAAATGTTCATATTTTTATCTCATCTATAATGTTCGTGAACAAAATTTTTTCAAAAAACGAAAAAAAAAAAAGTTTTTGCTTCCCTCCGCTTCCCCCCGAATGGTTACTTCCCTCTTGATCCTACCACTATATATATATATATATATATATATATATATATATATATATATATATATATATATATATATATATATATATATATATATATATATATATAACATCCTCAAGTGGGCCTAGATGTAAGATTACTAGAATGCCCTTAAGTTAGTGTAGTGTTATTATATGCTTTTATTTTTATTTAATGTTTGGTATTATTTAATGATGAGGTTAGGACCAGTTTGTGACAAGGGTCACAGAACATGTTTGTTTATTTGATTTGGACTTCGTTTGGGTTGCCAGATGATGTACGAAAGATATCAGATAACTGATAAATACCCGTGTGTCATACAGTGTGGGATTTTAACCCACTTTTGATGCCTTATGCAGTGCATTTCTTGCACTTTCCAGACCCTTCCCAAATATTACCCCGTACCTAAATTCTTCCCCTTTGAAACCCTAATTGCTAAAACTAGTTCTTGAGCTCAAATTGTTCTTGGAATCGTGTTCTTTGTTGTCTACTGATTCTAACAAGGTAAGAAACATGTGTTTTTGTGTTCAATTCGTGGTTAAATTCATAGTTTTGTGTAAGTTTTGTAAAAAGCTTGATTTTGTGTCAAAACCCATGAATTTGATGTTGTTATAGTCCAAACTTTGTGGGTTTATAGTCTATAACATGTAGTGATTGAGTTGTGGTAAGTTTTGGTGTCGAAAATGAGCTCTAGATCGAGTTTTGGCGATTTTAGCTTGAAGTCCGTAACTTGTGTTCAGCTTCTGAAGAAGATGAACACAGTCGGCCGACTGTCGGTCGACAGTCGACCGACTGAGGGTTGAACCGGCCGATTAACGAAGACAACCGACCGACTGAGATTTACATTCGGCCGATTGATGTAATACCAAGTGAGTCGACCGACTGAGAAGGTCAGTCGACCGATTGTGTAGACAGTCGACCGACTGTCAGTGTCAGTCGACCGACTGAGTGTCCAGGGCAGAATATTTTACCAAAGTGTTGAGTTTTAGCCGTTATGCTGCCCGTTTGTATTTTGATGATTTTGATGTAAATTTTGAAAGTGCATAAGTGTTAAGGAGAAAAATTTTAGCGGACAGTTTTTCTGACAAAAATTTTTATATTGTGTTA